>NW_027667222.1:0-142000 GCF_963924665.1 Micromys minutus
TTCTGCCTTTTTACCTCAAAATAAGTGAAATTTCTGCCTTTTTACCCCAAAATGAACAGAATTTCTGTCTTTTTGCCCCAAAATAAAAGGAATTTTTGAATTATGCCCTGACATAAGTGAAATTTCTGCAAATTTGCCCCAAAATAAAAGAAATTTCTGCATTTTTGCAACAAAATAAGGGGAATTTCTGTGTTTTTGCCCCCAAATAAGGAGAATTTCAGCCTTTTTACCTCCAAATAAGGAGAATTTCTTCATTTTTTCCCCAAATTAAGGAAAATTTCTGCCTTTTTTCCCTGATATAAGTGAAATTTCTGCATTTTTGCCCCAAAATAAGGGAAATTTCTGCCTTTTTGCCCTGAAATATGTGAAATTTCTGCAATTTTACCCTAAAATAAGGTGAATTTCTGAGTTTTTGCCACAAAATAAGAAAAATTTTTGTTTTTTTCTCTGAAATAAGTGAAATTTCTGCAATTTTGCCCTAAAATAAGGGAAATTTCTGCAATTTTTCCCCATAATAAGAGAAATTTCTGCAATTTTGCCCCAAAATAAGGGGATTTTCTCCCTTTTTGCCCCAAAATAAAGAAAATTTCAGACTTTTTACCTGAAAATAAGTGAAATTTCTGCAATTTTTCCTCAAATAAAAGAAATTTCTGCAATTTTGCAGCAAAATAAGGTAAATTCCTGCAATTTTGCCCCAAAATAAAGGAAATTTCTGGAATTTTGCCCCAAAATAAGGGGAATTTCTGATTTTTGCCCCAAAATAAAGGGAATTTCTGCCCTTTGCCCCAAAATTAGGGGAATTTCTGCAATTTTGCTCCAAAATACGGGGAATATCTGCCTTTTTGCCCGAAAATAATAGGAATGCATACCTTTTTGCCATAAAAAGGGAAATTTCTTCATTTTTGCTCCAAAATAAGGGGAATTTCTGCCTTTTTGCCTCTAAATAAATGGAATTTCTGTTTTTTTCTCCCAAAACATGGGAATTTCTGTCTTTTTGCCCCAAAATAAGGGGAATTACTGATTTATTACCTTGAAATAAGTGAAATTTTTGCAATTTTGCCCCAAAATAAGAAAAATTTCTGCAATTTTGCCCCAATGTAAACGAAATTTCTGCAATTTTGACCCAAAATAAGGGGAAATTCTGACTGTTTGCTCCCAAAAAAAGGAGACTTTCTGTCTTTTTGCCCCAAAATAAGGAGAATTTCTGCCTTTTTGCCCGAAAATTATGAGAATTTCTGCAATTTTGCTTCAAAATACAGGAAATTTCTGCTTTTAATCCCGAAAGTAAGAGGAATGTATACCTTTTCTTACAAAAAAAGAATTTTCTTCATTTTTGCCCCAAAATAAAAGAAATTTCTGCATTTTTGCCACAAAATAAGGGGAATTTCTGTCTTTGTGCCCCAAAATAAGGGAAATTTCTGCCTTTTTGCCTCCAAATAAAAAGAATTTCAGACTTTTTACCTCAAAATAAGGGGAATTTCTGCATTTTTGCCCCAAAATAAGGAAAATTTCTGCCTTTTTTCCCTAAAATAAGTGAAATTTCTGCAATTTTGCCCCAAAATAAGTGAAATTTCTTCAATTTTGCCCCAAAATAAGGGAAATTTCTGGAATTTTGCCCCAAAATAAGGGGAATTTCTGAGTTTTGCCCCAAAATAAGGAGAATTTCTTTCTTTTTGCCCCAACATATAGGGAATTTCTGCCTTTTTGCCCCACAATTAGGGGAATTTATGCAATTTTGCTCCAAAATACAGGGAATTTCTGCCTTTTATCCCGAAAATAAGGGGAATGCATAATTTTTGAAATAAACGAGAAAAATTTCTTCATTTTTGCTCCAAAATAAGAAGAATTTCTGCTTTTTTGCCTCTAAATAAGTGGAATTTCTGTCTTTTTCCCCCAAAACAAAGGGAATTTCTGTCTTTTTTGCCCCAAAATAAGGGGAATTTCTGACTTATTACCCTGAAATAAGTGAAATTTCTGCAATTTTGCCCCAACATAAGGGAAATTTCTGCCTTTTTGCCCTGAAATATGTGAAATTTTTGCAATTTTACCCCAAAATAAGGTGAATTTCTGACTTTTTGCCCCCAAATAATGGGAATTTCTGGCTTTTTGCCCCAAAATAAGAAAAATTTTTCCTTTTTTTCTCTGAAATAAGTGAAATTTCTGCAATTTTGCCCTAAAATAAAGGAAATTTCTGCAATTTTTCCCCATAATAAGGGAAATTTCTGTAATTATGCCTTAAAATAAAGGGAATATCTTCCTTTTTACCCAAAAATAAAGGAAATTTCAGCCTTTTTACCTAAAAATAAGTGAAATTTCTGCAATTTTGCCCCAAAATAAAATAAATTCCTGCAATTTTGCCCCAAAATAAAAAAAAAATTTCTGGAATTCTGCCCCAAAATAAGAGGAATTTCTGATTTTTGCCCCAAAATAAATGGAATTTCTGACTTTTGCCCCAAAATTAGGGGAATTTCTGCAATTTTGCTCGAAAATACGGGGAATTTCTGACTTTTTGCCCGAAAATAATGGGAATGCATACCTTTTTGCCATAAAAAGGGAAATTTCTTCATTTTTACTCCAAAATAAGGGGAATTTCTGCCTTTTTGCCTCTAAATAAGTGGAATTTCTGCCTTTTTCCTCCAAAACAAAGGGAATTTCTGTCTTTTTTGCCCCAACATATAGGGAATTTCTGCCTTTTGCCCCAAATTTAGGGGAATTTCTGCAATTTTGCCCCAAAATATGGGGAATTTCTGCCTTTTTGCCCGATAATAATGAGAATGCATAACTTTTTGCCATAAAAAGGGAAATTTCTTCATTTTTGCTCCAAAATAAGGGGAATTTCTGCCTTCTTGCCTCTAAATAAGTGGAATTTCTTCTTTTTTCCCCAAACAAAGGGAATTTCTGTCTTTTTTGCCCCAAATTAAGGGGAATTTCTGACTTATTACCCTGAAATAAGTGAAATTTCTGCAATTATGCCCCAAAATAAGGGAAATTTCTACATTTTTGCCCTGAAATATGTGAAATTTCTGCAATTTTAACCCAAAATAAGGTGAATTTCTGCCTTTTTGCCCCAAAATAATGGGAATTTCTGCCTTTTTGTCTCAAAATAAGAAAAATTTTTGCTTTTTTTCTGAAATAAGTAAAATTACTGCAGTTTCGCCCTAAAATAAGGAAAATTTCTGCAATTTTTCCCAATAATAAGGGAAATTTCTGCAATTTTGCCCCAAAATAAGGAGAATTTCTCCCTTTTTGCCCCAAACTAAAGGAAATTTCAGCCTTTTTACCTGAAAATATGTGAAATTTCTGCAATTTTGCCCCAAATAAGAAAAATTTCTGCAATTTTGCCCCAAAATAAGGTAAATTCCTGCAATTTTGCCCCAAAATAAAGGAAATTTCTTGAATTTTGCCCCAAAATAAGGGGAATTTATGATTTTTGCCCCAAAATAAAGGGAATTTCTGCCTTTTGCCCCAAATTTAGGGGAATTTCTGCAATTTTGCCCCAAAATATGGGGAATTTCTGCCTTTTTGCCCAAAAATAATGGGAATGCATAACTTTTTGCCATAAAAAGGGAAATTTCTTCATTTTTGCTCTAAAATAAGGGGAATTTCTGCCTTATTGCCTCTAAATAAGTGGAATTTCTTCTATTTCCTCCAAAACAAAGGGAATTTCTGTCTTTTTTGCCCTAAATTAAGGGGAATTTCTGACTTATTACCCTGTAATAAGTGAAATTGCTGCAATTTTGCCCCAAAATAAGGGATATTTCTGCATTTTTGCCCCCAAATCAGGGGAATTTCAGCCTTTTTCCCTCAAAATAAGGGGAATTTCTGCCTTTTTGCCCCAAAATGAGAAAAATTTTTGCTTTTTTTCTCTGAAATAAGTGAAATTTCTGCAATTTTGCCCTAAAATAAGGGAAATTTTTGCAATTTTTTCACACAATAAGAAAAATTTCTGCAATTTTGCCCCAAAATAAGGGGAATTTCTTCCTTTTTGCCCTAAAACAAAGGAAATTTCAGCCTTTTTACCTGAAAATAAGTGAAATTTCTGCAATTTTGCCCCAAATAAGGGAAATTACTGCAATTTTGCCCCAAAATAAGGTAAATTCCTGCAATTTTGCCCCAAAAAAGGAAATTTCTGGAATTTTGCCCCAAAATAATGGGAATTTCTGCCTTTTTGCCCAAAAATAATGGGAATGCATACCTTTTTGCCATAAAAAGGGAAATTTCTTCATTTTTGCTCCAAAATAAGGGGAATTTCTGCCTTCTTGCCTCTAAATAAGTGGAATTTCTTCTTTTTCCTCCAAAACAAAGGGAATTTCTGTCTTTTTTTGCCCTAAATTAAGGGGAATTTCTGACTTATTACCCTGTAATAAGTGAAATTGCTGCAATTTTGCCCCAAAAAAAGGGATATTTCTGCCTTTTTGCCCCCAAATAAGCGGAATTTCAGCCTTTTTACCTCAAAATAAGGGGAATTTCTGCCTTTTTGCCCAAAAATAAGATAAATTTTTGCTTTTTTTCTCTGAAATAAGTGAAATTTCTGCAATTTTGTCCTAAAATAAAGGAAATTTTTGCAATTTTTTCACATAATAAGAAAAATTTCTGCAATTTTGCCCCAAAATAAGGGAAATTTCTTCCTTTTTGCCCTAAAACAAAGGAAATTTCAGCCTTTTTACCAAAAATAAGTGAAATTTCTGCAATATTGCCCCAAATTAGGGAAATTTCTGCAATTTGCCCCAAAATAAGGTAAATTCCTGCAATTTTGCCCCCGAAAAATGAAATTTCTGGAATTTTGCCCCAAAATAATGGGAATTTCTGCCTTTTGCCCAAAAATAAGGGGAATTTCTGCACTTTTGCTCAAAAATACGGGTAATTTCTGCCTTTTTTGCCCGAAAATAATGGGTATGCATACCTTTTTGCCATAAAAAGGGAAATTTCTTCATTTTTGCTCCAAAAATAGGGGAATTTCTGCCTTTTTGCCTCTAAATATGTGGAATTTCTGTCTTTTTCCTCCAAAACAAAGGGATTTTCTGTCTTTTTTGCCTCAAAATACGGGAAATTTCTGACTTATTACCCTTAAATAAGTGAAATTTCTGCAATTTAGCCCCAAAATAAGGGAAATTTCTGCAATTTTGCCCCAATGTAAAGGAAATTTCTGCAATTTTGCTTCAAAATTAGGGGAATTTCTGACTGTTTGCTCCCGAAAAAGGAGATTTTCTGTCTTTTTACCCCAAAATAAGGAGAATTTCTGCATTTTTGCCCGAAAATTGAGAGAATTTCTGCAATTTTGCTTCAAAATACAGGGAATTTCTGCTTTTTATCCAGAAAGTAAGGGGAATGTATACCTTTTGCTACAAAAAAGGGAAATTTCTTCATTTTTGCCCCAAAATTAGAGCAATTTCTGCCTTTTTACCTCAAAATAATTGAAATTTCTGCCTTTTTACACAAAAATAAACGGAATTTCTGTCATTTTGCCCCAAAATAAAAGGAATTTTTGAAATATTCCCTGAAATATGTGAAATTTCTGCAATTTTGCCCCAAAATAAAAGAAATTTCTGCATTTTTGCCACAAAATAAGGATAATTTCTCTCTCTTTGGCCCAAAATAAAGGAAATTTCTGCGTTTTGCCCCCAAATAAGGGAAATTACAGCATTTTACCTCAAAATAAGGGGAATTTCTGCATTTTTGCACCAAAATAAGAAAAATTTCTGGCTTTTTTCCTTAAAATAATTGAAATTTCTGCAATTTTGCTCCAAAATAAGTGAAATTTCTGCAATTTTACCCCAAAATAAGGGAAATTTCTGGAATTTTGCCCCAAAATAAGGGGAATTTCTGAGTTTTGCCCCAAAATAAGGAGAATTTCTGTGTTTTTGCACCAACATATAGGGAATTTCTGCCTTTTTGCCCAACAATTAGGGGAATTTCTGCAATTTTGCTCCAAAATACAGGGAATTTCTGCCTTTTTGCCCAAAAATAAGGGGAATGCATAACCTTTTGCCATTAACGAGAAAAATTTCTTCATTTTTGCTCCAAAATAAGAAGAATTTCTGCTTTTTTGCCTCTAAATAAGTGGAATTTCTGTCTTTTTCCCCCAAAACAAAGGAATTTCTGTATTTTGCCCCAAAATAAGGGGAATTTCTGATTATTACCCTGAAATAAGTGAAATTTCTGCAATTTTGCCCCAAAATAAGAGAAATTTCTACCTTTTTGCCCTAAAATATGTGAAATTTCTGCAATTTTACCCCAAAATAAGGTCAATTTCTGCCTTTATGCCCCAAAATAATGGGAATTTCTGAATTTTGCCCCAAAATAAGAAAAATTTTTGCTTTTTTTCTCTAAAATAAGTGAAATTGCTGCAATTTTGCTCTAAAATAAAGTAAATTTCTGCAATTTTTCCTAATAATAAGGGAAATTTCTGCAATTTTGCCCCTAAATAAGGGGAATTTCTCCCTTTTGCCCCAAACTAAAGGAAATTTCAGCATTTTTACCTGAAAATAAGTGAAATTTCTGCAATTTTGCCCCAAATAAGAAAAATTTCTGCAATTTTGCCCCAAGATAAGGTAAATTCCTGCAATTTTGCCACAAAATAAAGGAAATTTCTGGAATTTTGCCCCAAAATAAGGGGAATTTATGATTTTTGCCCCAAAATAAAGGGAATTTCTTCCTTTTGCCCCAAATTAGGGGAATTTCTGCAATTTTGCCCCAAAATATGGGAAATTTCTGCCTTTTTGCCCGAAAATAATGGGAATGCATACCTTTTTGCCATAAAAAGGGAAACTTCTTCATTTTTGCTCCAAAATAAGGGGAATTTCTGCCTTCTTGCCTCTAAATAAGTGGAATTTCTTGAATTTCCCCCAAAACAAAGGGAATTTCTGTCTTTTTTGCCCCAAATTAAGGGGAATTCCTGACTTATTACCCTGTAATAAGTGAAATTGCTGCAATTTTGCCCCAAAATAAGGGATATTTCTGCCTTTTTGCCCCCAAATAAGGGGAATTTCAGCCTTTTTCCCTCAAAATAAGGGGAATTTCTGCCTTTTTGCCCCAAAATAAGAAAAATTTTTGCTTTTTTTCTCTGAAATAAGTGAAGTTTCTGCAATTTTGCCCTAAAATAAGGGAAATTTTTGCAATTTTTTCACATAATAAGAAAAATATCTGCAATTTTGCCGCAAAATAAGGGGAATTTCATCCTTTTTGCCCTAAAACAAAGGAAATTTCAGCCTTTTTACCTGAAAATAAGTGAAATTTCTGCAATTTTGCCCCAAATAAGGGAAATTTCTGCAATTTTGCCCCAAAATAAGGTAAATTCCTGCAATTTTGCCCCAAAAAAAGGAAATTTCTGGAATTTTGCCCCAAAATAATGGGAATTTCTGCCTTTTGCCCAAAAATAAGGGGAATTTCTGCACTTTTGCTCCAAAATACGGGGAATTTCTGCTTTTTTGCCCGAAAATAATGGGTATGCATACCTTTTTGCAATAAAAAGGGAAATTTCTTCATTTTTGCTCCAAAAAAGGGGAATTTCTGCCTTTTTGCCTCTAAATATGTGGAATTTCTGTCTTTTTCCCCAAAACAAAGGGATTTTCTGTATTTTTTGCCTCAAAATAAAGGAAATTTTTGACTTATTACCCTTAAATAAGTGAAATTTCTGCAATTTAGCCCCAAAATAAGGGAAATTTCTGCAATTTTGCCCCAATGTAAAAGAAATTTCTGCAATTTTGCCCCAAAATTAGGGGAATTTCAGACTGGTTGCTCCCGAAAAAGGAGATTTTCTGTCTTTTTACCACAAAATAAGGAGAATTTCTGCCTTTTTGCCCGACAATTGAGAGAATTTCTGCAATTTTGCTTCAAAATACGGGGAATTTCTGCTTTTTATCCCGAAAGTAAGGGGAATGTATACCTTTTGCCACAAAAAAGGGAAATTTCTTCATTTTTGCCCCAAAATTAGAGCAATTTCTGCCTTTTTACCTCAAAATAAGTGAAATTTCTGCCTTTTTACACAAAAATAAACAGAATTTCTGTTATTTTGCCCAAAAATAAAAGGAATTTTTGAATTATGCCCTGAAATATGTGAAATTTCTGCAATTTTGCCCTAAAATAAAAGAAATTTTTGCCACAAAATAAGGGGAATTTCTGTCTCTTTCCCCCAAAATAAAGGATATTTCTGCGTTTTGCCCCCAAATAAGGGGAATTACAGCATTTTTACCTCAAAATAAAGTAAATTTCTGCATTTTTGCCCCAAAATAAGAAAATTTCTGGCTTTTTTCCTTAAAAATAATTGAAATTTCTGCAATTTTGCCCAAAAATAAGTGAAATTTCTGCAATTTTGCCCCAAAGTAAGGGAAATTTCTGGAATTTTGCCCCAAAATAAGGGGAATTTCTGAGTTTTGCCCCAAAATAAGGAGAATTTCTGTGTTTTTGCCCCAACATAGAGGGAATTTCTGCCTTTTTGCCCCACAATTATGAGAATTTCTACAATTTTGCTCCAAAATACAGGGAATTTCTGCCTTTTTGCCCAAAAATAAGGGGAATGCATAACCTTTTGCCATAAACGAGAAAAATTTCTTTATTTTTGCTCCAAAATAAGAAGAATTTTGTTTTTTGCCTCTAAATAAGTGGAATTTCTGTCTTTTTCCCCCAAAACAAAGGGAATTTCTGTATTTTGCCCCAAAATAAGGGGAATTTCTGACTTATTACCCCGAAATAAGTGAAATTTCTGCAATTTTGCCCCTAAATAAGGGAAATTTTTGCCTTTTTGCCATGAAATATGTGAAATTACTGCAATTTTACCCCAAAATAAGGTGAATTTCTGCCTTTTGCCCCAAAATAATGGGAATTTCTGCCTTTTTGCTCCAAAATAAGAAAAATTTTTTTCTTTTTTTCTCTGAAATAAGTGAAATTGCTGCAATTTTGCTCTAAAATAAGGAAAATTTTTGCAATATTTCCCAATAATAAGGGAAATTTCTGCAATTTTGCCCCAAAATAAGGGGAATTTCTCCCTTTTTGCCCCAAACTAAAGGAAATTTCAGCCTTTTTACCTGAAAATAAGTGAAATTTCTGCAAATTTGCCCCAAATAAGAAAAATATTTGCAATTTTGCCCCAAAATAAAGTAAATTCCTGCAATTTTGCCCCAAAATAAAGGAAATTTCTTGAATTTTGCCCCGATATAAAGGGAATTTATGATTTTTGCCCCAAAATAAAGGGAATTTCTGCCTTTTGCCCCAAATTTAGGGGAATTTCTGCAATTTTGCCCCAAAATATGGGGGAATTTCTGCCTTTTTGCCCGAAAATAATGGGAATGCATACCTTTTTGCCATAAAAAGGGAAACTTCTTCATTTTTGCTCCAAAATAAGGGGAATTTCTGCCTTCTTGCCTCTAAATAAGTGGAATTTCTTCTTTTTCCCCCAAAACAAAGGGAATTTCTGTATTTTTTTGCCCCAACTTAAGGGGAATTTCTGACTTATTACCCTGTAATAAGTAAAATTTCTGCAATTTTGCCACAAAATAAGGGATATTTCTGCCTTTTTGCCCCCATATAAGGGGAATTTCAGCCTTTTTACCTCAAAATAAGGGGAATTTCTGCCTTTTTTCCCCAAAATAACAAAATTCCTTTTTTCCCTGAAATAAGTGAAATTTCTGCAATTTTGCACAAAATAAATGAAATTTCTGCAATTTTGCCCCAGAATAAGGGAAATTTCTGGAATTTTGCCCCAAAATAAGTGGAATTTCTGAGTGTTGCCCCAAAATAAGGAGAATTTCCGTCTTTTGCCCCAACATATAGGGAATTTCTGCATTTTTGCCCCACAATTAGGGGAATTTTTGCAATTTTGCTCCAATATACGTAGAATTTCTGCCTTTTTGCCCGAAAATAAGAAGAATGCATACCTTTTTGCCTTAAAAAAGGGAAATTTCTTCATTTTTGCTTCAAAATAAGGGGAATTTCTGCTTTTTTGCCTCTAAATAAGTGGAATTTCTGTCTTTTTCCCCCAAAACAAAGGGATTTTCTGTCTTTTTTGCCCCAAAATAAGAAAATTTTCTGACTTATTACTCTGAAATAAGTGAGGTTTCTGCAATTTTGCCACAAAATAAGGAAAATTTTTGCCTTTTTGCCCACAAATCAGGGGAATTTCACCGTTTTTAACTCAAACTATGGGGATTTTCTGATTTTTTGCCACAAAATATTAGGAATTTCTTCCTTTTTGCCCCAAAATAAGGGAAATTTCTGCCTATTTTCCCTGAAGTAAGTGAAATTTCTGCAATATTGCCCCAAAATAAGTGAAATTTCTGAATTTTGCCCCAAAATAAGGAGAATTTCTGTCTTTTTGTCCCAACATATAGGGAATATCTTCCTTTTTGCACCACAATTAGGGGAATTTCTTCAATTTTGCTACAAAATACGAGGAATTTCTGCTTTTTGCACGAAAATAAGAGGAATGCATAACTTTTTGCCATAAAAAAGGGAAATTTCTTCATTTTTGGTCCAAAATAAAAGGAATTTCTGCCTTTTTGCTTCTCAATAAGTAAAATTTCTGTCTTTTTCCCCCAAAACAAAGGGAGTTTCTGGGTTTTTTTTGGCCCAAAATAATGGGAATTTCTGACTTATTACCCTGAAATAAGTGAAATTTCTGCAATTTTGCCCCAAAATAAGGGAAATTTCTGCTTTTTCTCCCTGAAATCTGTTAAATTTCTGCAATTTTACCTCAAAATAAGGTGAATTTCTCCATTTTTGCCCCAAAATAATGGGAATTTCTGCCTTTTTGCCCCAAAATAAGAAAAATTTTTGCTTTTTTTCTCTGAAATAAGTGAAATTTCTGCAATTTTGCCCCAAATAAGAAAAATTTCTGCAATTTTTCCCAATAATAAGGGAAATTTCTGCAATTTTGCCCCAGAATAAGGGAAATTTCTGGAATTTTGCCCCAAAATAAGGGGAATTTCTGAGATTTGCCGCAAAATAAGGAGAATTTCTGTGTTTTCGCCCCAACATATAGGGAATTTCTGCCTTTTTGCCAAACTATTAGGGGAATTTCTGCAATTTTGCTCCAAAATACAGGGAATTTCTGCCCTTTTGCCCGAAAATAAGGGGAATGCATAACTTTTTGAAATAAACGAGGAAAATTTTTTCATTTTTGCTCCAAAATAAGAAGAATTTCGGCTTTTTAGCCTCTAAATAAGTGGAATTTCTGTCTTTTTCCCCCAAAACAAAGGGAATTTCTGTATTTTTCCCCAAAATAAGGGGAATTTCTGACTTTTTACCCTAAAATAAGTGAAATTTCTGCCTTTTTGCCCTGAAATATGTGAAATTTCTGCAATTTTACCCCAAAATAAGGTGAATTTCTGCCTTTTTGCCTCAAAATAATGGGAATTTCTGCCTTTTTGTTTCAAAATAAGAAAAAATTTTGCTTTTTTTCTCTTAAATAAGTGAAATTTCTGCAATTTTGCCCTAAAATAAGGGAAACTTCTGCAATTTTTACCCATAATAAGGGAAATTTCTGCAATTTTGCCCCAAAATAAGAGGAATTTCTCGCTTTTTGCCCCAAAGTAAAGGAAATTTCAGACTTTTTACCTGAAATAAGTGAAATTTCTGCAATTTTGACCCAAATAATGGAAATTTCTGCAATTTTGCCCCAAAATAAGGTAAATTCCTGCAATTTTGCCCCAAAATAAAGGAAATTTCTGGAATTTTGCCCCAAAATAAGGGGAATTTATGATTTTTGCCCCAAAATAAAAGGAATTTCTGCTTTTGCACCAAAAGGAGGGGAATTTCTGCAATTTTGCTCCAAAATACAGGGAATTTCTGCTTTTTTGCCTGAAAATAATGGGAATGCATACCTTTTTGCCATAAAAAGGGAAATTTCTTCATTTTTGCTCCAAAATAAGTGGAATTTCTTCCTTTTTGCCTTTAAATAAGTGGAATTTCTGTCTTTTTTCCCCAAAAAAAAGGGAATTTCTGTCTTTTTTGCCCCAAAATAAGGGGAATTTCTGACTTATTACCCTGAAATAAGTGAAGTTTCTTCAACTTTACCCCAAAATAAGGGAAATTTTTTCAATTTTGCCCGAATGTAAAGGAAATTTCTGCAATTTTGCCCCAAAATAAGGGAAATTTCTGCCTTTTTGCCCTGAAATATGTGAAATTTCTGCAATTTATCCCCAAAATAAGGTGAATTTCTGCTTTTTTTCCCCAAAATAATGGGATTTTCTGCCTTTTTGTTTCAAAATTTAAAAAAATTTTGCTTTTTTTCTCTGAAATAAGTGAAATTTCTGCAATTTTGCCCTAAAATAAGGGAAATTTCTGCAATTTTTCCCCATAATAAGGGAAATTTCTGAAATTTTGCCCCAAAATAAGAGGAATTTCTTCCTTTTTGCCCCAAAGTAAAGGAAATTTCAGCCTTTTTACCAGAAATAAGTGAAATTTCTGCAATTTTGCCCCAAATAATGGAAATTTCTGCAATTTTGCCCCAAAACAAGGTAAATTCCTGCAATTTTGCCCCAAAATAAAGGAAATTTCTGGAATTTTGCCCCAAAATAAGGGGCATTTATGATTTTTGCCCCAAAATAAAGGGAATTTCTGCCTTTTGCCCCAAAATTAGGGGAATTTCTGCAATTTTGCTCCAAAATACAGGGAATTTCTGCCTTTTTGCCCCAAAATAATGGGAATGCATTCCTTTTTGCCATAAAAAGGGAAATTTCTTCATTTTTGCTCCAAAATAAGTGGAATTTCTTCCTTTTTACCTTTAAATAAGTGGAATTTCTGTCTTTTTCCCCCAAAACAAAGGGAATTTCTGTCTTTTTTGCCCCCAAAAAAGGGGAATTTCTGACTTATTACCCTGAAAGAAGTGAAATTTCTGCAACTTTGCCCCTAAATAAGGGAAATTTTTTCAATTTTGCCCCAATGTAAAGGAAATTTCTGCAATTTTGCCTTAAAATTAGGGGAATTTCTAACTGTTTGCTCCCCAAAAAGAAGATTTTCTGTCTATTTGCCCCAAAATAAGGAGAATTTCTGACTTATTACCCTAAAATAAGTGAAATATCTGCAATTTTGCCCCAAAATAAGGGAAATTTCTGGAATTTTGCCCCAACATATAAGGAATTTCTGCCTTTTTGCCCCAGAATTAGAGGAATTTCTGCAATTTTGCTTCAAAATACAAGGAATTTCTGCATTTTGCCCGAAAATAGAGGAAATGCATAAGTTTTTGACATAAAAAAAGAAAATTTCTTGATTTTTGCTCCAAAATAAGAAGAATTTCGGCTTTTTAGCCTCTAAATAAGTGGAATATCTGTCTTTTTCCCTCAAAACAAAGGGAATTCCTGTCTTTTCTGTTCCAAAATAAGGGAAATTTCTGATTATTACCCTGAAATAAGTGAAATTTCTGCAATTTTTCCCCAAAATAAGGGAAATTTTTACCTTTTTGCCCTGAAATATGTAAAATTTCTGCAATTTTACCCCAAAATAAGGTGAATTTCTGCATTTTTGCCCCAAAATAATGGGAAATTCTACATTTTTGCCCCAAAATAAGAAAAAATTTTGATTTTTTTCTCTGAAATAAGTGAAATTTCTGCAATTTTGCCCTAAAATAATGGAAAGTTGTGCAATTTTTCCCCATAATAAGGGAAATTTCTGCAATTTTGCCCCAAAATAAGGGGAATTTCTCCCTTTTTGCCCCAAAATAAAGGAAATTTCAGCCTTTTTACCTGAAAATAAATAAAATTTCTGCAATTTTGCACCAAATAAGTGAAATTTCTGCAATTTTCCCCAAAATAAGGTCAATTCCAGCAATTTTGCCCCAGAATAAAGGAAATTTCTGGAATTTTGCCCCAAAATAAGGGGAATTTCTGCCTTTTGCCCCAAAATTAGAATAATTTCTGCAATTTTGCTCCAAAATATAGGGAATTTCTGACTTATTAACCTGAAATAAGTGAAATTTCTGCAATTTTGCCTTAAAATAAGGGAAATTTCTGCAATTTTTCCCCAATGTAAAAAAAATTTCTGATATTTTGCCCCACAATATGGGGAATTTCTGACTGTTTGCCCTGAAAAAGGAGATTCTCTGTCTTTTTGCTTCAAAATAAAAAAAATTTCTGCCTTTTTGCCCAAAAATTGAGAGAATTTATGCAATTTGGCTTCAAAATACGGGGAATTTCTTCTTTTTATCCCGAAAGTAAGGGAAATGTATACCTTTTGCCACAAAAAAGGGAAATTTCTTCATTTTTGCCCCCCAAAAAAAGGAATTTCTGCCTTTTTACCTCAAAATAAGTGAAATTTCTGCCTTTTTACCCCAAAATAAACAGAATTTCTGTCTTTTTGCCCCAAAATAAAAGGAATTTTTGAATTATGCCCTGAAATAAGTGAAATTTCTGCAAATTTGCCCCAAAATAAAAGAAATTTCTGCATTTTTGCCACAAAATAAGGGGAATTTCTGTCTTTTTGCCCCCAAATAAGGGGAATTTCAGCCTTTTTACCTCAAAATAAGGGGAATTTCTGCATTTTTGCCCCAAAATAATAAAAATTTCTGCCTTTTTTCCCTGATATAAGTGAAGTTTCTGCAATTTTGCCCCAAAATAAGTGAAATTTCGGCCTTTTTGCCCTGAAATATGTGAGATTTCTGCAATTTTACCTCAAAATAAGGTGAATTTCTGAGTTTTTGCCCCAAAATAAGAAAAATTTTTGTTTTTTTCTCTGAAATAAGTTAAATTTCTGCAATTTTGTCCTAAAATAAGGGAAATTTTTGCAATTTTTCCCCATAATAAGGGATATTTCTGCAATTTTGCCCCAAAATAAGGGGATTTTCTTTTTTTTTGCCCCAAAATAAAGAAAATTTCAGACTTTTTACCTTAAAATAAGTGAAATTTCTGCAATTTTGCCTCAAATAAGAGAAATTTCTGCAATTTTGCACCAAAATAAGGTAAATTCCTGCAATTTTGCCCCAAAATAAAGGAAATTTCTGGAATTTTGCCCCAAAATATTAGGAATTTCTGATTTTTGCCCCAAAATAAAGGGAATTTCTGCCTTTTGCCCCAAAATTAGGGGAATTTCTGCAATTTTGCTCCAAAATACGGGGAATATCTGCCTTTTTGCCCGAAAATAATGGGAATGCATACCTTTTTGCCATAAAAAGGGAAATTTCTTCATTTTTGCTCCAAAATAATGGGAATTTCTGCCTTTTTGCCTCTAAATAAATGGAATTTCTGTCTTTTTCCCACAAAACAAAGGGAATTTCTGTCTTTTTGCCCCAAAATAAGGGGAATTACTGACTTATTACCCTGAAATAAGTGAAATTTCGCCAATTTTGCCCCAAAATAAGGAAAATTTCTGCAATTTTGCCCCAATGTAAACGAAATTTCTGCAATTTTGCCCCAATATAAGGGGAAATTCTGACTGTTTGCTCCCGAAAAAAGGAGATTTTCTGTCTTTTTGCCCCAAAATAAGGAGAATTTCTGCCTTTTTGCCCGAAAATTATGAGAATTTCTGCAATTTTGCTTCAAAATACGGGGAATTTCTGCTTTTAATCCCAAAAGTAAGAGGAATGTATACCTTTTCCCACAAAAAAAGGATTTTCTTCATTTTTGCCCCAAAATAAAAGAAATTTCTGCATTTTTGCCACAAAATAAGAAAAATTTTTGCTTTTTTTCTCTGAAATAAGTGAAATTTTGCAATTTTGCTCTAAAATAAGGAAAATTTCTGCAATTTTTCCCAATAATAAGGGAAATTTCTGCAATTTTGCCCCAAAATAAGGGGAATTTCTTCCTTTTTGCCCCAAACTAAAGGAAATTTCAGCCTTTTTACCTGAAAATAAGTGAAATTTCTGCAATTTTGCCCCAAATAAGAAAAATTTCTGCAATTTTGCCCCAAAATAAGGTAAATTCCTGCAATTTTGCCCCAAAATAAAGGAAATTTTTTGAATTTTGCCCCAAAATAAAGGGAATTTATGATTTTTGCCCCAAAATAGAGGGAATTTCTGCCTTTTGCCCCAAATTTAGGGGAATTTCTGCAATTTTGCCCCAAAATATGGGAAATTTCTGCCTTTTTGCCCGAAAATAATGGGAATGCATACCTTTTTGCCATAAAAAGGGTAATTTCTTCATTTTTGCTCCAAAGTAAGGGGAATTTCTGACTTCTTGCCTCTAAATAAGTGGAATTTCTTCTTTTTCCCCCAAAACAAAGGGAATTTCTGTCTTTTTTACCCCAAATTAAGGGGAATTTGTGACTTATTACCCTGTAATAAGTGAAATTTCTGCAATTTTGCCCCAAAATAAGGGATATTTCTGCCTTTTTGACCCCAAATAAGGGGAATTTCAGCCTTTTTACCTCAAAATAAGGGGAATTTCTGCCTTTTTGCCCCAAAATAACAAAATTCCTTTTTTACCCTGAAATAAGTGAAATTTCTGCAATTTTGCCCAAAATAAGTGACATTTCTGCAATTTTGCCCCAGAATAAGAAAAATTTCTGGAATTTTGCCCCAAAATAAGGGGGATTTCTGAGTTTTGCCACAAAATAAGGAGAATTTCTGTGTTTTCGCCACAACATATAGGGAATTTCTGCCTTTTTGCCCCACAATTAGGGGAATTTCTGCAATTTTGCTCCAAAATACAGGGAATTTCTGCCTTTTTGCCCGAAAAAAAGGGGAATGCATAACTTTTTGAAATAAACGAGGAAAATTTCTTCATTTTTGCTCCAAAATAAGAAGAATTTCGGCTTTTTAGCCTCTAAATATGTGGAATTTCTGTCTTTTTCCCCCAAAACAAAGGGAATTTCTGTATTTTTCACCAAAATAAGGGGAATTTCTGACTTATTACCCTGAAATAAGACAAATTTCTGCAATTTTGCCCTAAAATAAGGGAAATTTCTGCCTTTTGCCCTGAAATATGTGAAATTTCTGCAATTTTACCCCAAAATAAGGTGAATTTCTGCCCTTTTGCCCCAAAATAATGGGAATTTCTGCCTTTTTGTTTCAAAATAAGAAAAAATTTTGCATTTTTTCTTTGAAATAAGTGAAATTTCTGCAATTTTGCCCTAAAATAAGGGAAATTTCTGCAATTTTTCCCCATAATAAGGGAAATTTCTGAAATTTTGCCCCAAAATAAGAGGAATTTCTCGCTTTTTGCCCCAAAGTAAAGGAAATTTCAGCCTTTTACCTGAAATAAGTGAAATTTCTGCAATTTTGCCCCAAATAATGGAAATTTCTGCAATTTTGCCCAAAAACAAGGTAAATTCCTGCAATTTTGCGCCAAAATAAAGGAAATTTCTGGAATTTTGCCCCAAAATAAGGGGAATTTATGATTTTTGCATCAAAATAAAGGGAATTTATGCCTTTTGCCCCAAAAGGAGGGGAATTTCTGCAATTTTGCTCCAAAATACAGGGAATTTCTGCTTTTTTTCCCGAAAATAATGGGAATGCATACCTTTTTGCCATAAAAAGGAAAATTTCTTCATTTTTGCTCCAAAATAAGTGGAATTTCTTCCTTTTTGCCTTTAAATAAGTGGAATTTCTGTCTTTTTTCCCAAAAACAAAGGGAATTTCTGTCTTTTTTGCCCCAAAATAAGGGGAATTTCTGACTTATTACCCTGAAATAAGTGAAATTTCTGCAACTTTACCCCAAAATAAGGGACATTTTTTCAATTTTGCCCCAATGTAAAGGAAATTTCTGCAATTTTGCCCCAAAATAAGGGAAATTTCTGCCTTTTTGCCCTGAAATATGTGAAATTTCTGCAATTTATCCCCAAAATAAGGTGAATTTCTGCCTTTTTGCCCCAAAATAATGGGAATGTCTGCCTTTTTGTTTCAAAATAAGAAAAAATTTTGCTTTTTGTTCTCTGAAATAAGTGAAATTTCTGCAATTTTGCCCTAAAATAAGGGAAATTTCTGCAATTTTTCCCCATAATAAGGGAAATTTCTGAAATTTTGCCACAAAATAAGAGGAATTTCTTCCTTTTTGCCCCAAAGTAAAGCAAATTTCAGCCTTTTTACCAGAAAAAAGTGAAATTTCTGCAATTTTGCCCCTAATAATGGAAATTTCTGCAATTTTGCCCCAAAACAAGGTAAATTCCTGCAATTTTGCCCCAAAATAAAGGAAATTTCTGGAATTTTGCCCCAAAATAAGAGGAATTTCTGATTTTTGCCCCAAAATAAAGGGAATTTCTGCCTTTTGCCCCAAAATTAGGGGAATTTCTGCTATTTTGCTCCAAAATACAGGGAATTTCTGCCTTTTTGCCCGAAAATAATGGGAATGCATACCTTTTTGCCATAAAAAGGGAAATTTCTTCATTTTTGCTCCAAAATAAGTGGAATTTCTTCATTTTTGCCTGTAAATAAGTGGAATTTCTGTCTTTTTCCCCCAAAACAAAGGGAATTTCTGTCTTTTTTGTCCCCAAAAAAGGGGAATTTCTGACTTATTACCCTGAAATAAGTGAAATTTCTGCAACTTTGCCCCAAAATAAGGGGAATTTTTTTCAATTTTGCCCCAATGTAAATAAAATTTCTGCAATTTTGCCCCAAAATTAGGGGAATTTCTAACTGTTTGCTCCCGAAAAAGAAGATTTTCTGTCTATTTGCCCCAAAATAAAGAGAATTTCTGCCTTTTTGCACGAAAATTGAGAGAATTTCTGCAATTTTGCTTCAAAATACGGGGAATTTCTGCTTATTATCCAGAAAGTAAGGGAAATGTATACCTTTTGCCACAAAAAAAGAGAAATGTCTTCATTTTTGTCCGAAAATAAGAGGAATTTCAGCCTTTTTACCTAAAAATAATTGAAATTTCTTACTTTTTACCCAAAAATAAACGGAATTTCTGCCTTTTTGCCCCAAAATAAAAGGAATTTTTGAATTATGCCCTGAAATAATTGAAATTTCTGCAATTTTGCCCCAAAATAAAAGAAATTTCTGCATTTTTGCCACAAAATAAGGGGAATGTCTGTTTTTTTGCCCCAAAATAAGGGAAATTTCTGCCTTTTTGCCCCCAAATAAGGGGAATTTCAGCCTTTTTACCTCAAAATAAGGGGAATTTCTGCATTTTTGCCCTAAAATAAGGAAATTTTCTGCCTTTTTTTCCTGAAATAAGTGAAATTTCTGCAATTTTGCCCCAAAATAAGTGAAATTTCTGCAATTTTGCCCCAAAATATGGGAAATTTCTGGAATTTTGCCCCAAAATAAGGGGAATTTCTGAGTTTTGCCCCAAAATAAGGAGAATTTCTGTCTTTTTGCCCCAACATATAGGGAATTTCTGCCTTTTTGCCCCAGAATTAGGGGAATTTCTGCAATTTTGCGTCAAAATACAAGGAATTTCTGCATTTTGCCCGAAAATAGAGGAAATGCATAAGTTTTTGCCATAAAAAAGGAAAATTTCTTCATTTTTGCTCCAAAATAAGAAGAATTTCGGCTTTTTAGCCTCTAAATAAGTGGAATTTCTGTCTTTTTCCCCCAAAACAAAAGGAATTTCTGTCTTTTCTGTCCCAAAATAAGGGAAATTTCTGATTATTACCCTGAAATAAGTGAAATTTCTGCAATTTTGCCCCAAAAAAAGGGAAATTTTTACCTTTTTGCCCTGAAATATGTAAAATTTCTGCAATTTTACCCCAAAATAAGGTGAATTTCTGCCTTTTTGCCCCAAAATACGGGGAATTTCTGCCTTTTTGCCCGAAAATAATGGGAATGCATACCTTTTTGCCATAAAATGGGATTTTTCTTCATTTTTGCACCAAAATAAGGGGAATTTCTGCCTTCTTGCCTCTAAATAAGTGAATTTCTTCTTTTTCCTCTAAAACAAAGGGAATTTCTGTCTTTTTTGCCCCAAATTAAGAAGAATTTCTGACTTATTACCCTGTTATAAGTTAAATTTCTGCAATTTTGCCCCAAAATAAGAGATATTTCTGCCTTTTTGCCCCCAAATAAGGGGAAATTTAGCCTTTTTACCTCAAAATAAGGGGAATTTCTGCCTTTTAGCCCCAAAATAACAAAATTCCTTTTTCTCCCTGAAATAAGTGAAATTTCTGCAATTTTGCCCAAAATAAGTGAAATTTCTGCAATTTTGCCCCAGAATAAGGGAAATTTCTGGAATTTTGCCCCAAAATAAGTGGAATTTCTGAGTTTTGCCTCAAAATAAGGAGAATTTCTGTCTTTTGCCCCAACATATAGGGAATGTCTGCATTTTTGCCCCACAATTAGGGGAATTTTTGCAATTTTGCTCCAATATACGAGGAATTTCTGCCTTTTTGCCCGAAAATAAGAATGCATACCTTTTTGCCTAAAAAAAAGGGAAATTTCTTCATTTTTTGCTTCCAAATAATGGGAATTTGTGCTTTTTTGGCTCTAAATAAGTGGAATTTCTGTCTTTTTCCCCCAAAACAAAGGCATATTCTGTCTTTTTTGCCCCAAAATAAGAAACATTTCTAACTTATTACTCTGAAATAAGTGAGGTTTCTGCAATTTTGCCCCAAAATAAGGGAAATTTTTGCCTTTTTGCCCTCAAATAAGAGGAATTTCATCTTTTTTACCTCAAAATAAGAAGAATTTCTGCATTTTTGCCACAAAATATTAGGAATTTCTGCCTTTTTGCCCCAAAATAAGGAAAATTTCTGCCTTTTTTCCCTGAAGTAAGTGAAATTTCTGCAATATTGCCCCAAAATAAGTGGAATTTCTGAGTTTTGCCCCAAAATAAGGAGAATTTCTGTTTTTTGCCCCAACATATAGAAAATTTCTGCCTTTTTGCACCACAATTAGGGGAATTTCTGCAATTTTGCTCCAAAATACGGGGAATTTCTGCCTTTTTGCACGAAAATAAGAGGAATGCATAACTTTTTGCCATAAAGAAGGGAAATTTCTTCATTTTTGCTCCAAAATAAAAGGAATTTCTGCCTTTATGCTTCTCAATAAGTGCAATTTCTGTCTTTTTCCCCCAAAACAAAGGAAATTTCTGTTTTTTTTTTTTTGGCCCAAAATAAGGGGAATTTCTGACTTATTACCCTGAAATAAGTGAATTTTCTGCAATTTTGCCCCAAAATAAAGGAAATTTCTGCTTTTTTGCCCTGAAATCTGTGAAATTTCTGCAATTTTACCTCAAAATAAGGTGAATTTCTCATTTTTTGCCCCAAAATAATGGGAATTTCTGCCTTTTTGCCCCAAAATAAGAAAAATTTTTGCTTTTTTTCTCTGAAATAAGTAAATTGCTGCTATTTTGCTCTAAAATAAGGAAAATTTCTGCAATTTTTCCCAATAATATGGGAAATTTCTGCAATTTTGCCCCAAAATAAGGGGAATTTCTTTCTTTTTGCCCCAAACTAAAGGAAATTTCAGCCTTTTTACCTGAAAATAAGTGAAATTTCTGCAATTTTGCCCCAAATAAGAAAAATTTCTGCAATTTTGCCCCAAAATAAGGTAAATTCCTGCAATTTTGCCCCAAAATAAAAAAAAATTTCTTGAATTTTGTCCCAAAATAAGGGGAATTTATGATTTTTGCCCCAAAATAAAGGGAATTTCTGCCTTTTGCCCCAAATTTAGAGGAATTTCTGCAATTTTGCCCCAAAATATGGGGAATTTCTGCCTTTTTGCCCGAAAATAATGGGAATGCATACCTTTTTGCCATAAAAAGGGAAATTTCTTCATTTTTGCTGCAAAATAAGGGGAATTTCTGCCTTCTTGCCTCTAAATAAGTGGAATTTCTTCTTTTTCCCCCAAAACAAAGGGAAGTTCTGTCTTTTTTGCCCCAAATTAAGGGGAATTTGTGACTTATTACCCTGTAATAAGTGAAATTTCTGCAATTTTGCCCCAAAATAAAGGATATTTCTGCCTTTTTGACCCCAAATAAGGGGAATTTCAGCCTTTTTACCTCAAAATAAGGGGAATTTCTGCCTTTTTGCCCCAAAATAACAAAATTCCTTTTTTACCCTGAAATAAGTGAAATTTCTGCAATTTTGCCCAAAATAAGTGAAATTTCTGCAATTTGGCCCCAGAATAAGGGAAATTTCTGGAATTTTGCCCCAAAATAAGGGGAATTTCTGAGTTTTGCCCCAAAATAAGGAGAATTTCTGTGTTTTCGCCCCAACATATAGGGAATTTCTGCCTTTTTTCCCCACTATTAGGGGAATTTCTGCAATTTTGCTCCAAAATACAGGGAATTTCTGCCCTTTTGCCCGAAAATAAGGGGAATGCATAACTTTTTGAAATAAACGAGGAAAATTTCTTCATTTTTGCTCCAAAATAAGAAGAATTTCTGCTTTTTAACCTCTAAATAAGTGGAATTTCTGTCTTTTTCCCCCAAAACAAAGGGAATTTCTGTATTTTTCTCCAAAATAAGGGGAATTTCTGACTTATTACCCTAAAATAAGTGAAATTTCTGCAATTTTGCCCCAAAATAAGGGAAATTTCTGCCTTTTTGCCTTGAAATATGTGAAATTTCTGCAATTTTACCCCAAAATAAGGTGAATTTCTGCCTTTTTGCCCAAAATAATAGGAATTTCTGCCTTTTTGTTTCAAAATAAAAAAAAATTTGCTTTTTTTCTCTGAAATAAGTGAAATTTCTGCAATTTTGCCCTAAAATAAGGAAAATTTCTGCAATTTTTCCCCATAATAAGTAAAATTTCTGAAATTTTGCCCCAAAATAAGAGGAATTTCTTCTTTTTTGCCCCAAAGTAAAGGAAATTTCAGCCTTTTTACCAGAAATAAGTGAAATTTCTGCAATTTTGCCCCAAAACAAGGTAAATTCCTGCAATTTTGCCCCAAAATAAAGGAAATTTCTGGAATTTTGACCCAAAATAAGGGGAATTTATGATTTTTGCCCCAAAATAAAGAGAATTTCTGCCTTTTGCCCCAAAATTAAGGGAATTTCTGCAATTTTGCTCCAAAATACAGGGAATTTCTGCCTTTTTGCCCGAAAATAATGGGAATGCATATCTTTTTGCCATAAAAAGGGAAATTTTTTCATTTTTGCTCCAAAATAAGTGGAATTTCTTCCTTTTTGCCTTTAAATAAGTGGAATTTCTGTCTTTTTCCCCCAAAACAAAGGGAATTTCTGTCTTTTTTGCCCCAAAAAAAGGGGAATTTCTGACTTATTACCCTGAAATAAGTGAAATTTCTCCAACTTTGCCCCAAAATAAGGGAAATTTTTTCAATTTTGCCCCAATGTAAAGGAAATTTCTGCAATTTTGCCCCAAAATAAGGGGAATTTCTAACTGTTTGCTTTCGAAAAAGAAGATTTTTCTGTCTTTTTGCCCCAAAATAAGGAGAATTTCTGCCTTTTTGGACGAAAATTGAGATAATTTCTGCAATTTTGCTTCAAAATACGGGGAATTTCTGCTTATTATCCCGAAAGTGAGGGGAATGTATACCTTTTGCCTCAAAAAAAAGGGAAATGTCTTCATTTTTGTCCCAAAATAAGAGGAATTTCAGCCTTTTTACCTAAAAATAAGTGAAATTTCTGCCTTTTTACCCAAAAATAAACGGAATTTCTGTTTTTGCCCCAAAATAAAAAGAATTTTTGAATTATGCCCTGAAATATGTGAAATTTCTGCAATTTTGCCCCAAAATAAAAGAAATTTCTGCATTTTTGCCACAAAATAAGGGGAATTTGTGTTTTTTTTGCCCCAAAATAAGAGAAATTTCTGCCTTTTTGCCCCCAAATAAGGGGAATTTCAGCCTTTTTACCTCAAAATAAAAGGAATTTCTGCATTTTTGCCCTAAAATATAGAAATTTTCTGCCTTTTTTTCCTGAAATAAGTGAAATTTCTGCAATTTTGCCCCAAAATAAGTGAAATTTCTGCAATTTTGCCCCAAAATAAGGGAAATTTCTGAAATTTTGCCCCAAAATAAGGGGAATTTCTGAGTTTTGCCCCAAAATAAGGAGAATTTCTGTCTTTTTGCCCCAACATATAGGGAATTTCTGCCTTTTTGCCCCAGAATTCGGGGAATTTCTGCAATTTTGCTTCAAAATACAAGGAATTTCTGCATTTTGCCCGAAAATAGAGGAAATGCATAAGTTTTTGCCATAAAAAAGGAAAATTTCTTCATTTTTGCTCCAAAATAAGAAGAATTTCGGCTTTTTAGCCTCTAAATAAGTGGAATTTCTGTCTTTTTCCCCCAAAACAAAAGGAATTTCTGTCTTTTCTGTCCCAAAATAAGGGAAATTTCTGATTATTACCCTGAAATAAGTGAAATTTCTGCAATTTTGCCCCAAAAAAAGGGAAATTTTTACCTTTTTGCCCTGAAATATGTAAAATTTCTGCAATTTTACCCCAAAATAAGGTGAATTTCTGCCTTTTTGCCCCAAAATACGGGGAATTTCTGCCTTTTTGCCCGAAAATAATGGGAATGCATACCTTTTTGCCATAAAATGGGATTTTTCTTCATTTTTGCACCAAAATAAGGGGAATTTCTGCCTTCTTGCCTCTAAATAAGTGAATTTCTTCTTTTTCCTCTAAAACAAAGGGAATTTCTGTCTTTTTTGCCCCAAATTAAGAAGAATTTCTGACTTATTACCCTGTTATAAGTTAAATTTCTGCAATTTTGCCCCAAAATAAGAGATATTTCTGCCTTTTTGCCCCCAAATAAGGGGAAATTTAGCCTTTTTACCTCAAAATAAGGGGAATTTCTGCCTTTTAGCCCCAAAATAACAAAATTCCTTTTTCTCCCTGAAATAAGTGAAATTTCTGCAATTTTGCCCAAAATAAGTGAAATTTCTGCAATTTTGCCCCAGAATAAGGGAAATTTCTGGAATTTTGCCCCAAAATAAGTGGAATTTCTGAGTTTTGCCTCAAAATAAGGAGAATTTCTGTCTTTTGCCCCAACATATAGGGAATGTCTGCATTTTTGCCCCACAATTAGGGGAATTTTTGCAATTTTGCTCCAATATACGAGGAATTTCTGCCTTTTTGCCCGAAAATAAGAATGCATACCTTTTTGCCTAAAAAAAGGGAAATTTCTTCATTTTTTGCTTCCAAATAATGGGAATTTGTGCTTTTTTGGCTCTAAATAAGTGGAATTTCTGTCTTTTTCCCCCAAAACAAAGGCATATTCTGTCTTTTTTGCCCCAAAATAAGAAACATTTCTAACTTATTACTCTGAAATAAGTTAGCTTTCTGTAATTTTGCCCCAAAATAAGGGAAATTTTTGCCTTTTTGCCCTCAAATAAGAGGAATTTCATCTTTTTTACCTCAAAATAAGAAGAATTTCTGCATTTTTGCCACAAAATATTAGGAATTTCTGCCTTATTGCCCCAAAATAAGGAAAATTTCTGCCTTTTTTCCCTGAAGTAAGTGAAATTTCTGCAATATTGCCCCAAAATAAGTGGAATTTCTGAGTTTTGCCCCAAAATAAGGAGAATTTCTGTTTTTTGCCCCAACATATAGAAAATTTCTGCCTTTTTGCACCACAATTAGGGGAATTTCTGCAATTTTGCTCCAAAATACGGGGAATTTCTGCCTTTTTGCACGAAAATAAGAGGAATGCATAACTTTTTGCCATAAAGAAGGGAAATTTCTTCATTTTTGCTCCAAAATAAAAGGAATTTCTGCCTTTATGCTTCTCAATAAGTGCAATTTCTGTCTTTTTCCCCCAAAACAAAGGAAATTTCTGTTTTTTTTTTGGCCCAAAATAAGGGGAATTTCTGACTTATTACCCTGAAATAAGTGAATTTTCTGCAATTTTGCCCCAAAATAAAGGAAATTTCTGCTTTTTTGCCCTGAAATCTGTGAAATTTCTGCAATTTTACCTCAAAATAAGGTGAATTTCTCATTTTTTGCCCCAAAATAATGGGAATTTCTGCCTTTTTGCCCCAAAATAAGAAAAATTTTTGCTTTTTTTCTCTGAAATAAGTAAATTGCTGCTATTTTGCTCTAAAATAAGGAAAATTTCTGCAATTTTTCCCAATAATATGGGAAATTTCTGCAATTTTGCCCCAAAATAAGGGGAATTTCTTTCTTTTTGCCCCAAACTAAAGGAAATTTCAGCCTTTTTACCTGAAAATAAGTGAAATTTCTGCAATTTTGCCCCAAATAAGAAAAATTTCTGCAATTTTGCCCCAAAATAAGGTAAATTCCTGCAATTTTGCCCCAAAATAAAAAAAAATTTCTTGAATTTTGTCCCAAAATAAGGGGAATTTATGATTTTTGCCCCAAAATAAAGGGAATTTCTGCCTTTTGCCCCAAATTTAGAGGAATTTCTGCAATTTTGCCCCAAAATATGGGGAATTTCTGCCTTTTTGCCCGAAAATAATGGGAATGCATACCTTTTTGCCATAAAAAGGGAAATTTCTTCATTTTTGCTGCAAAATAAGGGGAATTTCTGCCTTCTTGCCTCTAAATAAGTGGAATTTCTTCTTTTTCCCCCAAAACAAAGGGAAGTTCTGTCTTTTTTGCCCCAAATTAAGGGGAATTTGTGACTTATTACCCTGTAATAAGTGAAATTTCTGCAATTTTGCCCCAAAATAAAGGATATTTCTGCCTTTTTGACCCCAAATAAGGGGAATTTCAGCCTTTTTACCTCAAAATAAGGGGAATTTCTGCCTTTTTGCCCCAAAATAACAAAATTCCTTTTTTACCCTGAAATAAGTGAAATTTCTGCAATTTTGCCCAAAATAAGTGAAATTTCTGCAATTTGGCCCCAGAATAAGGGAAATTTCTGGAATTTTGCCCCAAAATAAGGGGAATTTCTGAGTTTTGCCCCAAAATAAGGAGAATTTCTGTGTTTTCGCCCCAACATATAGGGAATTTCTGCCTTTTTTCCCCACTATTAGGGGAATTTCTGCAATTTTGCTCCAAAATACAGGGAATTTCTGCCCTTTTGCCCGAAAATAAGGGGAATGCATAACTTTTTGAAATAAACGAGGAAAATTTCTTCATTTTTGCTCCAAAATAAGAAGAATTTCTGCTTTTTAACCTCTAAATAAGTGGAATTTCTGTCTTTTTCCCCCAAAACAAAGGGAATTTCTGTATTTTTCTCCAAAATAAGGGGAATTTCTGACTTATTACCCTAAAATAAGTGAAATTTCTGCAATTTTGCCCCAAAATAAGGGAAATTTCTGCCTTTTTGCCTTGAAATATGTGAAATTTCTGCAATTTTACCCCAAAATAAGGTGAATTTCTGCCTTTTTGCCCAAAATAATAGGAATTTCTGCCTTTTTGTTTCAAAATAAAAAAAAATTTGCTTTTTTTCTCTGAAATAAGTGAAATTTCTGCAATTTTGCCCTAAAATAAGGAAAATTTCTGCAATTTTTCCCCATAATAAGTAAAATTTCTGAAATTTTGCCCCAAAATAAGAGGAATTTCTTCTTTTTTGCCCCAAAGTAAAGGAAATTTCAGCCTTTTTACCAGAAATAAGTGAAATTTCTGCAATTTTGCCCCAAAACAAGGTAAATTCCTGCAATTTTGCCCCAAAATAAAGGAAATTTCTGGAATTTTGACCCAAAATAAGGGGAATTTATGATTTTTGCCCCAAAATAAAGAGAATTTCTGCCTTTTGCCCCAAAATTAGGGGAATTTCTGCAATTTTGCTCCAAAATACAGGGAATTTCTGCCTTTTTGCCCGAAAATAATGGGAATGCATACCTTTTTGCCATAAAAAGGGAAATTTTTTCATTTTTGCTCCAAAATAAGTGGAATTTCTTCCTTTTTGCCTTTAAATAAGTGGAATTTCTGTCTTTTTCCCCCAAAACAAAGGGAATTTCTGTCTTTTTTGCCCCAAAAAAAGGGGAATTTCTGACTTATTACCCTGAAATAAGTGAAATTTCTCCAACTTTGCCCCAAAATAAGGGAAATTTTTTCAATTTTGCCCCAATGTAAAGGAAATTTCTGCAATTTTGCCCCAAAATAAGGGGAATTTCTAACTGTTTGCTTTCGAAAAAGAAGATTTTTCTGTCTTTTTGCCCCAAAATAAGGAGAATTTCTGCCTTTTTGGACGAAAATTGAGATAATTTCTGCAATTTTGCTTCAAAATACGGGGAATTTCTGCTTATTATCCCGAAAGTGAGGGGAATGTATACCTTTTGCCTCAAAAAAAAGGGAAATGTCTTCATTTTTGTCCCAAAATAAGAGGAATTTCAGCCTTTTTACCTAAAAATAAGTGAAATTTCTGCCTTTTTACCCAAAAATAAACGGAATTTCTGTTTTTGCCCCAAAATAAAAAGAATTTTTGAATTATGCCCTGAAATATGTGAAATTTCTGCAATTTTGCCCCAAAATAAAAGAAATTTCTGCATTTTTGCCACAAAATAAGGGGAATTTGTGTTTTTTTTGCCCCAAAATAAGAGAAATTTCTGCCTTTTTGCCCCCAAATAAGGGGAATTTCAGCCTTTTTACCTCAAAATAAAAGGAATTTCTGCATTTTTGCCCTAAAATATAGAAATTTTCTGCCTTTTTTTCCTGAAATAAGTGAAATTTCTGCAATTTTGCCCCAAAATAAGTGAAATTTCTGCAATTTTGCCCCAAAATAAGGGAAATTTCTGAAATTTTGCCCCAAAATAAGGGGAATTTCTGAGTTTTGCCCCAAAATAAGGAGAATTTCTGTCTTTTTGCCCCAACATATAGGGAATTTCTGCCTTTTTGCCCCAGAATTCGGGGAATTTCTGCAATTTTGCTTCAAAATACAAGGAATTTCTGCATTTTGCCCGAAAATAGAGGAAATGCATAAGTTTTTGACATAAAAAAGGAAAATTTCTTCATTTTTGCTCCAAAATAAGAAGAATTTCGGCTTTTTAACCTCTAAATAAGTGGAATTTCTGTCTTTTTCCCCCAAAACAAACGGAATTTCTGTCTTTTCTGTCCCAAAATAAGGGAAATTTCTGATTATTACCGTGAAATAAGTGAAATTTCTGCAATTTTGCCCCAAAATAAGTGAAATTTCTGCAATTTTGCCCCAAAATAAGGGAAATTTCTGATTATTACCGTGAAATAAGTGAAATTTCTGCAATTTTGCCCCAAAATAAGGGAAATTTTTACCTTTTTGCCCTGAAATATGTAAAATTTCTGCAATTTTACCCCAAAATAAGGTGAATTTCTGCCTCTTTGCCCCAAAATAATGGGAATTACTAACTTTTTGCCCCAAAAAAGAAAAATTTTTGATTTTTTTCTCTGAAATAATGAAATTTCTGCAATTTTGCCCTAAAATAAGGGAAATTTCTGCAATTTTTCCCCATAATAAGGGAAATTTCTGCAATTTTGCCCCAAAATAAGGGGAATTTCTCCCTTTTTGCCCCAAAATAAAGGAAATTTCAGCCTTTTTACCTGAAAATAAGTAAAATTTCTGCAATTTTGAACCAAATAAGTGAAATTTCTGCAATTTTGCCCCAAAATAAGGTAAATTCCTGCAATTTTGCCCCAAAATAAAGGAAATTTCTGGAATTTTGCCCCAAAATAAGGGGAATTTCTGCATTTTGCCCCAAAATTAGAAGAATTTCTGCAATTTTGCTCCAAAATATAGGGAATTTCTGCCTTTTTGCCTAAAAATAATGGGAATGCATACCTTTTTGCCATAAAAAGGGAAATTTCTTCATTTTTGCTCCAAAATAACGGGAATTTCTGCCTTTTTGCCTCTAAATAAGTGGAATTTCTGTCTTTTTCCCCCAAAACAAAGGAAATTTCTGTCTTGTTGGCCCCAAAATAAGGGGAATTTCTGACTTATTTCCCTGAAATAAGTGTAATTACTGCAATTTTGCCACAAAATAAGAGAAATTTCTGCAATTTTGCCACAATATAAAGGAAATTTTGGCAATTTTGCCCCAAAATAAGGGGAATTTCTGACTTATTAACCTGAAATAAGTGAAATTTCTGCAATTTTGCCTTAAAATAAGGGAAATTTCTGCAATTTTGCCCCAATGTAAAAAAAATTTCTGCAATTTTGCCCCACAATATGGGGAATTTCTGACTGTTTGCTCCTTAAAAAGGAGATTTTCTGTCTTTTTGCCTCAAAATAAAAAGAATTTCTGCTTTTTGCCCAAAAATTGAGAGAATTTCTGCAATTTTGCTTCAAAATACGGGGAATTTCTGCTATTTATCCCGAAAGTAAGGGAAATGTATACCTTTTGCCACAAAAAAAGGAAATTTTTTCATTTTTGCCCCCAAAAAAGGAATTTCTGCCTTTTTACACCAAATTAGTGAAATTTCTGCCTTTTTACCACAAAATAAACAGAATTTCTGTCTTTTTGCCCCAAAAGAAAAGGAATTTTTGAATTATGCCCTGAAATAAGTGAAATTCCTGCAAATTTGCCCCAAAATAAAAGAAATTTCTGCATTTTTGCCATAAAATAAGGGGAATTTCTGTCTTTTTGCCGCCAAATAAGGGGAATTTCAGCCTTTTTACCTCAAAATAAGGGGAATTTCTGCATTTTTGCCCCAAAATAAGGAAAATTTCTGTCTTTTTTCCCTGATATAAGTGAAGTTTCTTCAATTTTGCCCCAAAATAAGGGAAATTTCTGCCTTTTTGCCCTGAAATATGTGAAATTTCTGCAATTTTACCCCAAAATAAGGTGAATTTCTGAGTTTTTGCCCCAAAATAAGAAAAATTTTTGTTTTTTTCTCTGAAATAAGTGAAATTTCTGCAATTTTGCCCAAAAATAAGGGAAATTTTTGACTTTTTGCCCTGAAATATGTGAAATTTCTGCATTTTTACCCAAAAATAAGGTGAATTTCTGACTTTTTGCCCAAAAATAATGGGAATTTCCGGCTTTTTGCCCCAAAAAAAGAAAAATTTTTGCTTTTTTTCTCTGAAATAAGTGAAATTTCTGCAATTTTGCCCTAAAATAAAGGAAATTTCTGCAATTTTTCCCCATAATAAAGGAAATTTCTGTAATTTTGCCTTAAAATAAAAGGAATTTCTTCCTTTTTACCCCAAAATAAAGGAAATTTCAGCCTTTTTACCTAAAAATAAGTGAAATTTCTGCAATTTTGCCCCAAAATAAAATAAATTCCTGCAATTTTGCCCCAAAATAAAAAAAAAATTTCTGGAATTCTGCCCCAAAATAAGAGGAATTTCTAATTTTTGCCCCATAATAAAGGGAATTTCTCCCTTTTGCCCCAAAATTAGGGGAATTTCTGAAATTTTGCTCCAAAATACGGGGAATTTCTGCCTTTTTGCCCGAAAATAATGGGAATGCATACCTTTTTGCCATAAAAAGGGAAATTTCTTCATTTTTGCTCCAAAATAACGGGAATTTCTGCATTTTTACCTCTAAATAAGTGGAATTTCTGTCTTTTTCCCTCAAGACAAAGGGAATTTCTGTCTTTTTTCCCCAAAATAAAGAGAATTTCTGCCTTTTGCCCCAAAATTAGGACAATTTCTGCAATTTTGCTCCAAAATACAAGGAATTTCTGCCTTTTGCCCAAAAATAATGGGAATGCATAACTTTTTGCCATAAAAAGAGAAATTTCTTCATTTTTGCTCCAAAATAAAGAGAATTTCTGTCTTTTGCCCCACAATTAGGGGAATTTCTGCAATTTTGCTCCAAAATACGGGGAATTTCTGCCTTTTTGCCCGAAAATAATGGGAATGCATACCTTTTTGCTATAAAAAGGGAAATTTCTTTATTTTTGCTCCAAAATAAATTGAATTTCTGCCTTTTTGCCTCTAAATAAGTGGAATTTCTGTATTTTTCCCCCAAAACAAAGGGAATTTCTCTCTTTTTTGCCCCAAAATAAGGGGAATTTCTGACTTATTACCCTGAAATAAGTGAAATTTCTACAACTTTGCCCCAAAATAAGGGAAATTTCTGCAATTTTGCCCCAATGTAAAGGAAATTTCTGCAATTTTGCCCCAAAACAAGGGGAATTTCTGACTGTTTGCTCCTGAAAAAGGAGATTTTCTGTATTTTTGCCCCAAAATAAGGAGAATTTCTGCCTTTTTGCACGAAAATTGAGAGAATTTCTGCAATTTTGCTTCAAAATACGGGGAATTTCTGCTTTTTATCCCGAAAGTAAGGGGAATGTATACCTTTTGCCACAAAAAAAGGAAATTTCTTCATTTTTGCCCCAAAATAAGAGGAATTTCTGCCTCTTTACCTCAAAATAAGTGAAATTTATGCCTTTTTACCCAAAAATAAACGGAATTTCTGACTTTTTGTCCCAAAATAAAAGGAATTTTTGAATTATGTCCTGAAATAGGTGAAATTTCTGCAATTTTGCCCCAAAATAATAAAAATTTCTGCATTTTTGCCACAAAATAAAGAGAATTTCTGTTTTTTTGCCCCAAAATAAAGGAAATTTCTGCATTTTTGCCCCCAAATAATTGGAATTTCAGCCTTTTTACCTCAAAATAATGAGAATTTCTGCATTTTTGCCCCAAAATAAGGAAAATTTCTGCCTTTGTTCCCTGAAATAAGTGAAATTTCTGCAATTTTGCCCCAAAATAAGTGAAATTTCTGCAATTTTCACCCAAAATAAGAGAAATTTCTGGAATTTTGCCCCAAAATAAGGGGAATTTCTGAGTTTGGCCCCAAAATAAAGAGAATTTCTGTCTTTTTTCCCCAACATATAGAAAAATTCTGCCATTTTGCCCCAGAATTAAGGGAATTTCTGCAATTTTGCTCCAAAATACGGGGAATTTCTGCATTATGCCCGAAAATAGAGGAAATGCATAAGTTTTTGCCATAAAAGAGAAAAATTTCTTCATTTTTGGTACAAAATAAGAAGAATTTCGGCTTTTTAACCTCTAAATAAGTTGAATTTCTGTCTTTTTCCCCCCAAAAAAGAGAATTTCTGTTTCTTTGCCCCAAAATACAGGGAATTTCTGACTTATTTCCCTGAAATAAGTGAAATTTCTGCAATTTTGCCCAAAATAAGGGAAATTTCTGCCTTTTTGCCCTGAAATATGTGAAATTTCTGCAATTTTACTCCAAAATAAGGTGAATTTCTGCCTTTTGCACCAAAATAATGGGAATTTCTGCCTTTTTGTCCCAAAATAAGAAAAATTTTTGCTTTTTTTCTCTGAAATAAGGGAAATTTCTGCAATTTTTCCCCCTAATAAAGGAAATTTCTGCAATTTTGCCCCAAAATAAGAGGAATTTCTCACCTTTTGCCCCAAAATAATGGAAATTTCAGCCTTTTTACCTGAAAATAAGTGAAATTTCTGCAATTTTACACCAAATAATGGAAATTTCTGCAATTTTGCCTCAAAATAAGGTAAATTCCTGCAATTTTATTCCAAAATAGAGGAAATTTCTGGAATTTTGCCCCAAAATAAGGGGATTTTCTGATTTTTGCCCCAAAATAAAGGGAATTTCTGCCTTTTGCCCCAAAATTAGGGGATTTTCTGCAATTTTGCTCCAAAATATGGGAAATTTCTGCCTTTTTGCCCAAAAATAATGGGAATGCATACCTTTGTGCCATAAAAAAAGAAATTTCTTCATTTTTGCTCCAAAATAACAGGAATTTCTGCATTTTTCCTCTAAATCAGTGGAATTTCTGTCTTTTTCCCTCAAAACAAAGGGAATTTCTGTTTTTTGCCCCAAAATAAGGGGAATTTCTGACTTATTACCCTGAAATAAGTGAAATTTCTGCAATTTTGCCCCAAAATAAGGGAAATTTCTACCTTTTTGCCCTGAAATATTTGAAATTTCTGCAATTTTACCCCAAAATAAGGTGAATTTCTGCCTTTTTGCCCCAAAATAATGGGAATTTCTGCATTTTTGCCCCAAAAAAAGAAAAATTTTTGATTTTTTTCTCTGAAATAAGTGAAATTTCTGCAATTTTGTCCTAAAATAAGGTAAATTTCTGCATTTTTGCCACATAATAAGGGGAATTTCTGTCTTTTTGCCACAAAATAAAAGGAATTTCAGCCTTTTTACCTCAAAATAAGAGGAATATCTGCATTTTTGCCCCAAAATAAGGAAAATCTCTGCCTTTTTTCCCTGATATAAGTGAAATTTCTGCAATTTTGCCCAAAAATAAGGGAAATTTCTGCCTTTTTGGCCTGAAATATGTGAAATTTCTGCAATTTTACCCCAAAATAAGGTGAATTTCTGCCTTTTTGCCCCAAAATAAGAAAAAAAATTTTTCTGAAGTAAGTGAAATTTCTGCAATTTTGCCCTAAAATAAGGGAAATTTCTGCAATTTTTCCCCATAATAAGGGAAATTTCTCAATTATGCCCCAAAATAAAGGGATTTTCTCCCTTTTTGCCCAAAAATAAAGAAAATTCAGACTTTTTACCTGAAAATAAGTGAAATTTCTGCAATTTTGCCTCAAATAAGAGAAATTTCTGCAATTTTTCACCAAAATAAGGCAAATTCCTGCAATTTTGCACCAAAATAAAGGAAATTTCTGGAATTTTGCCCCAAAATAAGGGGAATTTCTTATTTTTGCCCCAAAATAAAGGGAATTTCTGCCTTTTGCCCCAAAATTAGGGGAATTTCTGCAATTTTGCTCCAAAATACGGGGAATTTCTGCCTTTTTGCCCGAAAATAATGGGATTGCATACCTTTTTAACATAAAAAGGGAAATTTCTTCATTTTTGCTCCAAAATAAGGGGAATTTCTTTCTTTTTGCCTTTAAATAAGTGGAATTTCTGTCTTTTTCCCCCAAAACAAAGGGAATTTCTGTCTTTTTTGCCCCAAAATAAGTGGAATTACTGACTTATTACCCTGAAATAAGTAAAATTTCTGCAATTTTGCCCCAAAATAAGGGAAATTTCTGCAATTTTGCCCCAATGTAAAGGAAATTTCTGCAATTTTGCCCAAAAATAAGGGGAAATTCTGACTGTTTGCTCCCGAAAAAAGGATATTTTCTGTATTTTTGCCCCAAAATAAGAAGAATTCCTGCCTTTTTGCCCGAAAATTATGAGAATTTTTGCAATTTTGCTTCAAAATACGGAAAATTTCTGCTTTTAATCCCGAAAGTAAGAGGAATGTATACCTTTTCCCACAAAAAAAAGGAATTTCTTCATTTTTGCCCCACAATAAAAGAAATTTCTGCATTTTTGCCACAAAATAAAGGGAATTTCTGTCTTTTTGCCCCAAAATAAGGGAAATTTCTGCCTTTTTGCCTCCAAATAAGGGGAATTTCAGCCTTTTTATCTCAAAATAAGGGGAATTTCTGCACTTTTGCCCCAAAATAAGGAAAATTTCTGCCTTTTTTCCCTAAAATAAGTGAAATTTCTGCAATTTTGCCCCAAAATAAGTGAAATTTCTGCAATTTTGCACCAAAATAAGGGAAATTTCTGGAATTTTGCCCCAAAATAAGGGGAATTTCTGAGTTTTGCCCCAAAATAAGGAGAATTTCTATCTTTTTGCCCCAACATATAGGGAATTTCTGCCTTTTTGCCCCACAATTAGGATAATTTCTGCAATTTTGCTCCAAAATACGGTGAATTTCTGCATTTTTGCCCGAAAATAAGGGGAATGCATAACTTTTTGAAATAAACGAGGAAAATTTCTTTATTTTTGCTCCAAAATAAGAAGAATTTCTGCTTTTTTGCCTCTAAATAAGGGAATTTCTTTCTTTTTCCCCCAAAGCAGAGGGAATTTCTGTCTTTTTTGCTCCCAAATAAGGGGAATTTCTGACTTATTAACCTGAAATAAGTGAAATTTCTTCAATTTTGCCCCAAAATAAGGGAAATTTCTGCCTTTTTGCCCTGTAATATATGAAATTTCTGCAATTTTACCACAAAATAAGGTGAATTTCTGACTTTTTGCCCCAAAATAATGGAAATTTTTGCCTTTTTTGCCCCAAAATGAGAAAAATATTTGGTTTTTTTCTCTGAAATAAGTGAAATTTCTGCAATTTTGCCCTAAAATAAAAGAAATTTCTGCAATTTTTTCTCATAATAAAGGAAATTTCTGTAATTTTGCCTTAAAATAAGGGGGATTTCTCCCTTTTTGCCCCAAAATAAAGAAATTTCAGCCTTTTTACCTGAATATAAGTGAAATTTCTACAATTTTGCCACAAAATAAAATAAATTCCTGCAATTTTTCCCCAAAATAAAAAAAATTTCTGGAATTCTTCCTCAAAATAAGAGGAATTTCTGATTTTTGCCCCAAAATAAAGGGAATTTCTGCATTTTGCCCCAAAATTAGGGGAATTTCTGCAATTTTGCTCGAAAATACGGGGAATTTCTGCCTTTTTGCACGAAAATAATGGGAATGCATACCTTTTTGCCATAAAAAAAGAAATTTCTTCATTTTTGCTCCAAAATAAGGGGAATTTCTGCTTTGTTGCCTCTAAATAAGTGGAATTTCTGTCTTTTTTCCCTAAAACAAAGGGAATTTCTGTCTTTTTGCCCCAAAATAAAGGGAATTTCTGACTTATTACCCTGAAATAAGTGAAATTTCTGCAATTTTGCCCCAAAATAAGGGAAATTTCTGCCTTTTTGCCCTGAAATATGTGAAATTTATGCAATTTTACCCCAAAATAAGGTGAATTTCTGCCTTTTTGCCCCAAAATAATTGGAATTTCTGCCTTTTTGCCCCAAAAAAGAAAAATTTTTGATTTTTTTCTCTGAAATAAGTGAAATTTCTGCAATTTGGCCCTAAAGTAAGAGAAATTTCTGCAATTTTTCCCCATAATAAGGGAAATTTCTGCAATTTTGCCCCAAAATAAGGGGAATTTCTCCCTTTTTGCCCCAAACTAAAGGAAATTTCAGCCTTTTTACCTGAAAATAAGTGAAATTTCTGCAATTTTGCCCCAAATAAGAAAAATTTCTGCAATTTTGCGCCAAAATAAGATAAATTCCTGCAATTTTGCCCCAAAATAAAGGAAATTTCTGGAATTTTGCCCCAAAATAAGGGGATTTTCTGATTTTTGCCCCAAAATATAGGGAATTTCTGCCTTTTGCCCTAAAATTAGGGGAATTTCTGCAATTTTGCTCCAAAATACGGGGAATTTCTGCCTTTTTGCCCGAAAATAATGGGAATGCATACCTTTTTGCCATAAAAAGGGAAATTTCTTCATTTTTGCTCCAAAATAACGGGAATTTCTGCATTTTTACCTCTAAAAAAGTGGAATTTCTGTCTTTTTCCCTCAAAACAAAGGGAATTTCTGTCTTTTTTCCCCAAAATAAAGGGAATTTCTGCCTTTTGCTCCAAAATTAGGACAATTTCTGCAATTTTGCTCCAAAATACAAGGAATTTCTGCCTTTTTGCCCGAAAATAATGGGAATGCATAACTTTTTGCCATAAAAAAAGAAATTTCTTCATTTTTGCTCCAAAATAAAGGGAATTTCTGTCTTTTGCCCCACAATTAGGGGAATTTCTGCAATTTTGCTCCAAAATACGGGGAATTTCTGCCTTTTTGCCCGAAAATAATGGGAATGCATACCTTTTTGCTATAAAAAGGGAAATTTCTTCATTTTTGCTCCAAAATAAATTGAATTTCTGCCTTTTTGCCTCTAAATAAGTGGAATTTCTGTCTTTTTCCCCCAAAACAAAGGTAATTTCTGTCTTTTTTGCCTCAAAATAAGGGGAATTTCTGACTTATTACCCTGAAATAAGTGAAATTTCTGCAACTTTGCCCCAAAATAAGGGAAATTTCTGCAATTTTGCCCCAATGTAAAGGAAATTTCTGCAATTTTGCCCAAAAATAAGGGGAATTTCTGACTGTTTGCTCCTGAAAAAGGAGATTTTCTGTCTTTTTTCCCAAAATAAGGAGAATTTCTGCCTTTTTGCACGAAAATTGAGAGAATTTCTGCAATTTTGCTTCAAAATACGGGGAATTTCTGCTTTTTATCCCGAAAGTAAGGGGAATGTATACCTTTTGCCACAAAAAAAAGGAAATTTCTTCATTTTTCCCCAAAATAATAGGAATTTCTGCCTCTTTACCTCAAAATAAGTGAAATTTATGCCTTTTTACCCAAAAATAAACGGAATTTCTGTCTTTTGTCCCAAAATAAAAGGAATTTTTGAATTATGCCCTGAAATAGGTGAAATTTCTGCAATTTTGCCCCAAAATAATAAAAATTTCTGCATTTTTGCCACAAAATAAGGAGAATTTCTGTTTTTTTGCCCCAAAATAAGGGAAATTTCTGCATTTTTGCCCCCAAATAATGGGAATTTCAGCCTTTTTACCTCAAAATAAGGGGAATTTCTGCATTTTTGCCCCAAAATAAGGAAAATTTCTGACTTTGTTCCCTGAAATAAGTGAAATTTCTGCAATTTTGCCCCAAAATAAGTGAAATTTCTGCAATTTTGACCCAAAATAAGAGAAATTTCTGGAATTTTGACCCAAAATAAGGGAAATTTCTGAGTTTTGCCCCAAAATAAAGAGAATTTCTGTCTTTTTTCCCCAACATATAGAAAAATTCTGCCATTTTGCCCCAGAATTAGGGGAATTTCTGCAATTTTGCTCCAAAATACGGGGAATTTCTGCATTATGCCCGAAAATAGAGGAAATGCATAAGTTTTTGCCATAAAAGAGAAAAATTTCTTCATTTTTGGTACAAAATAAGAAGAATTTCGGCTTTTTAACCTCTAAATAAGTTGAATTTCTGTCTTTTTCCCCCCAAAAAAGGGAATTTCTGTTTTTTTGCCCCAAAATACGTGGAATTTCTGACTTATTTACATGAAATAAGTGAAATTTCTGCAATTTTGCCCCAAAATAAGGGAAATTTCTGCCTTTTTGCCCTGAAATATGTGAAATTTCTGCAATTTTACCCCAAAATAAGGTGAATTTCTGCCTTTTTGCCCCAAAATAATGGGAATTTCTGCATTTTTGCCCCAAAAAAAGAAAAATTTTTGATTTTTTTCTCTGAAATAAGTGAAATTTCTGCAATTTTGTCCTAAAATAAGGGAAATTTCTGCATTTTTGCCACAAAATAAGGGGAATTTCTGTCTTTTTGCAACCAAATAAAAGGAATTTCAGCCTTTTTACCTCAAAATAAGAGGAATATCTGCATTTTTGCCCCAAAATAAGGAAAATCTCTGCCTTTTTTCCCTGATATAAGTGAAATTTCTGCAATTTTGCCCCAAAATAAGGGAAATTTCTGCCTTTTTGGCCTGAAATATGTGAAATTTCTGCAATTTTACCCCAAAATAAGGTGAATTTCTGCCTTTTTGCCCCAAAATAAGAAAAAAAAATTTTTTCTGAAGTAAGTGAAATTTCTGCAATATTGCCCTAAAATAAGGGAAATTTCTGCAATTTTTCCCCATAATAAAGGAAATTTCTGCAATTTTGCCCCAAAATAAGAGGAATTACTCACCTTTTGCCCTAAAATAATGGAAATTTCAGCCTTTTTACCTGAAAATAAGTGAAATTTCTGCAATTTTACACCAAATAATGGAAATTTCTGCAATTTTGCCCCAAAATATGGTAAATTCTCTCAATTTTACCCCAAAATAGAGGAAATTTCTGGAATTTTGCCCCAAAATAAGGGGATTTTCTGATTTTTGCCCCAAAATGAAGGGAATTTCTGCCTTTTGCCCCCAAATTAGGGGAATTTCTGCAATTTTGCTCCAAAATACGGGGAATTTCTGCCTTTTTGCCCGAAAATAATGGGAATGCATACCTTTTTGCCATAAAAAGGGAAATTTCTTCATTTTTGCTCCAAAATAACAGGAATTCCTGCATTTTTCCTCTAAATAAGTGTAATTTCTGTCTTTTTCCCTCAAAAAAAAAGGGAATTTCTGTTTTTTTGCCCCAAAATAAGGGGAATTTCTGACTTATTACCCTGAAATAAGTGAAATTTCTGCAATTTTGCCCCAAAATAAGGGAAATTTCTACCTTTTGCCCTGAAATATGTGAAATTTCTGCAATTTTACCCCAAAATAAGTGAATTTCTGTTTTTTTGCCCCAAAATAATGGGAATTTCTGCATTTTTCCCCCCAAAAAAGAAAAATTTTTGATTTTTTTCTCTGAAATAAGTGAAATTTCTGCAATTTTGTCCTAAAATAAGGGAAATTTCTGCATTTTTGCCACAAAATAAGGGGAATTTCTGTCTTTTTGCAACCTAATAAAAGGAATTTCAGCATTTTACCTCAAAATAAGAGGAATATCCGCATTTTTGCCCCAAAATAAGGAAAATCTCTGCCTTTTTTCCCTGATATAAGTGAAATTTCTGCAATTTTGCCCCAAAATAAGGGAAATTTCTGCCTTTTTCGCCTGAAATATGTGAAATTTCTGCAATTTTACCGCAAAATAAGGTGAATTTCTGCCTTTTTGCCCCAAAATAAGAAAAAAAATTTTTTTTCTGAAGTAATTGAAATTTCTGCAATTTTGCCCTAAAATAAGGGAAATTTCTGCAATTTTTCCCCATAATAAGGGAAATTTCTCAATTTTGCCCCAAAATAAGGGGATTTTCTCCCTTTTTGCCCAAAATAAAGAAAATTCAGACTTTTTACCTGAAAATAAGTGAAATTTCTGCAATTTTGCCTCAAATAAGAGAAATTTCTGCAATTTTTCAACAAAATAAGGCAAATTCCTGCAATTTTGCCCCAAAATAAAGGAAATTTCTGGAATTTTGCCCCAAAATAAGGGGAATTTCTGAATTTTGCCCCAAAATAAAGGGAATTTCTGCCTTTTTGCCCGAAAAAATGGGAATGCATACCTTTTTAACATAAAAAGGGAAATTTCTTCATTTTTGCTCCAAAATAAGGGGAATTTCTTCCTTTTTGCCTTTAAATAAGTGGAATTTCTGTCTTTTTCCCCCAAAACAAAGGGAATTTCTGTCTTTTTTGCCCCAAAATAAGTGGAATTACTGACTTATTACCCTGAAATAAGTGAAATTTCTGCAATTTTGCCCCAAAATAAGGGAAATTTCTGCAATTTTGCCCCAATGTAAAGGAAATTTCTGCAATTTTGCCCCAAAATAAGGGGAAATTCTGACTGTTTGCTCCCGAAAAAAGGAGATTTTCTGTATTTTTGCCCCAAAATAAAAAGAATTCCTGCCTTTTTGCCCGAAAATTATGAGAATTTCTGCAATTTTGCTTCAAAATATGGGGAATTTCTGCTTTTAATTCCGAAAGTAAGAGGAATGTATACCTTTTCCCACAAAAAAAAAGGAATTTCTTCATTTTTGCCCCACAATAAAAGAAATTTCTGCACTTTTTCCACAAAATAAAGGGAATTTCTGTCTTTTTGTTCCAAAATAAGGGAAATTTCTGCCTTTTTGCCTCCAAATAAAGGGAATTTCAGCCTTTTTACCTCAAAATAAGGGGAATTTCTGCATTTTTGCCCCAAAATAAGGAAAATTTCTGCCTTTTTTCCCTAAAATAAGTGAAATTTCTGCAATTTTGCCCCAAAATAAGTGAAATTTCTGCAATTTTGCACCATAATAAGGGAAATTTCTGGAATTTTGCCCCAAAATAAGGGGAATTTCTGAGTTTTGCCCCAAAATAAGGAGAATTTCTATCTTTTTGCCCCAACATATAGGGAATTTCTGCCTTTTTGCCCCACAATTAGGGGAATTTCTGCAATTTTGCTCCAAAATACGGGGAATTTCTGCATTTTTGCCCGAAAATAAGGGGAATGCATAACTTTTTGAAATAAACGAGGAAAATTTCTTTATTTTTGCTCCAAAATAAGAAGAATTTCTGCTTTTTTGCCTCTAAATAAGTGGAATTTCTGTCTTTTTCTCCCAAAACAGAGGGAATTTCTGTCTTTTTTGCTCCCAAATAAGGGGAATTTCTGACTTATTAACCTGAAATAAGTGAAATTTCTTCAATTTTGCCCCTAAATAAGGGAAATTTCTGCCTTTTTGCCCTGAAATATATGAAATTTCTGCAATTTTACCCCAAAATTATGTGAATTTCTGACTTTTTGCCCCAAAATAATGGAAATTTCTGCCTTTTTTGCCCCAAAATGAGAAAAATATTTGCTTTTTTTCTCTGAAATAAGTGAAATTTCTGCAATTTTGCCCTAAAATAAAGGAAATTTCTGCAATTTTTTCTCATAATAAGGGAAATTTCTGTAATTTTGCCTTAAAATAAGGGGAATTATTCCTTTTTTGCCCCAAAATAAAGGAAATTTCAGCCTTTTTACCTGAATATAAGTGAAATTTCTACAATTTTGCCACAAAAAAAAATAAATTCCTGCAATTTTTCCCCAAAATAAAAAAAATTTCTGGAATTCTGCCCCAAGATAAGAGGAATTTCTGATTTTTGCCCCAAAATAAAGGGAATTTCTGCATTTTGCCCCAAAATTAGGGGAATTTCTGCAATTTTGCTCGAAAATACGGGGAATTTCTGCTTTTTTGCACGAAAATAATGGGAATTCATACCTTTTTGCCATAAAAAAGGAAATTTCTTCATTTTTGCTCCAAAATAAGGGGAATTTCTGCTTTGTTGCCTCTAAATAAGTGGAATTTCTGTCTTTTTCCCCCAAAACAAAGGGAATTTCTGTTTTTTTGCCCCAAAATAGGGGGAATTTCTGACTTATTACCCTGTAATAAGTGAAATTTCGGCAATTTTGCCCCAAAATATGGGAAATATCTACCTTTTTGCCCTGAAATATGTGAAATTTCTGCAATTTTACCCCAAAATAAGGTGAATTTCTGCCTTTTTTCCCAAAAATAATTGGAATTTCTGCCTTTTTGCACCAAAAAAGAAAAATTTTTGATTTTTTTCTCTGAAATAAGTGAAATTTCTGCAATTTTGCCCTAAAATATGGGAAATTTCTGCAATTTTTCCCCATAATAAGTTAAATTTCTGCAATTTTGCCCCAAAATAAGGGGAATTTCTCTCTTTTTGCATCAAAAAAGGAAATTTCAGCCTTTTTATCTGAAAATAAGTGAAATTTCTTCAATTTTGCCCCAAATAAGAAAAATTTCTGCAATTTTGCCCCAAAATAAGGTAAATTCCTGCAATTTTGCCCCAAAAATAAAGGAAATTTCTGGAATTTTGCCCCAAAATAAGAGGAATTTCTGATTTTTGCCCCAAAATAAAGGGAATTTCTGCCTTTTGCCCCAAAACTAGGGGAATTTCTGCAATTTTGCTCCAAAATACAGGTAATTTCTGCCTTTTTGTCCGAAAATAATGGGAATGCATAACTTTTTGCTATAAAAAGGGAAATTTCTTCATTTTTGCTCAAAAATAAAGGGAATTTCTGCCTTTTGCCCCACAATTAGGGGAATTTCTGCAATTTTGCTCCAAAATACGGGGAATTTCTGCTTTTTTGCCTCTAAATTAGTGGAATTTCTGTCTTTTTCCCCCAAAACAAAGGGAATTTCTGTCTTTTTTGCCCCAAAATAAGGGGAATTTCTGACTTATTACCCTGAAATAAGTGAAATTTCTGCAACTTTGCCCAAAAGTCAGGGAAATTTCTGCAATTTTGCCCTAATGTAAAAGAAATTTCTGCAATTTTGCCCCAAAAAAAGGGGAATTTCTGACTGTTTGCTCCCGAAAAAAAAGATTTTCTGCCTTTTGGCCCCAAAATAAGTAGAATTTCTGCCTTTTTGCACGAAAATTGAGAGAATTTCTGCAATTTTGCTTCAAAATACGGGGAATTTCTGCTTTTTATCCCGAAAGTAAAGAGAATGTATAGCTTTTGCCACAAAAAAAGAAAATTTCTTCATTTTTGCCCCAAAATAAGAGGAATTTCTGCCTTTTTACCTCAAAATAAGTGAATTTTCTGCCTTTTTACCCAAAAATAAACAGAATTTCTGAGTTTTTGCCCCAAAATAAAAGGAATTTTTGAATTATGCCATAAAACAGGTGAAATTTCTGCAATTTTGCCCCAAAATAGAAGAAATTTCTGCATTTTTGCAACAAAATAAGGAGAATTTCTGTTTTTTTGCCCCAAAATAAGGGAAATTTTGCATTTTTTCGCCCAAATAAGGGGTATTTCAGCCTTTACCTCAAAATAAAGGGAATTTCTGCATTTTTGCCCCAAAATAAAGAAAATTTCTGGCTTTTTTTCTTGAAATAAGTGAAATTTGTGCAATTTTGCCTCAATATAAGTGAAATTTCTGCAATTTTGACCCAAAATAAGGGAAATTTCTGGAATTTTGCCCCAAAATAAGGGAAATTTCTGAGTTTTGTTCCAAAATAAGGAGAATTTCTGTCTTTTTGCCCCAACATATAGGGAATTTCTGACTTTTTGCCCCAGAATTAGGGGAATTTCTGCAATTTTGCTCCAAAATAGGGGGAATTTCTGCATTTTGCCTGAAAATAGAGGAAATGCATAAGTTTTTGCCATAAAAGAGGAAAATTTCTTCATTTTTGCTCCAAAATAAGAAGAATTTCGGCTTTTTTGCCTCTAAATAAGTTGAATTTCTGTCTTTTTCTCCCAAAACAAAGGGAATTTCTGTATTTTTTGCCCCAAAATAAGGGGAATTTCTGACTTATTACCCTGAAATAAGTGAAATTTCTGTAATTTTGCCCCAAAATAAGGGAAATTTCTGCTGTTTTGCCCTGAGATATGTGAAATTTCTGCAATTTTACCCCAAAGTAAAGTGAATTTCTGCCTTTTTGCCCCAAAATAATGGGAATTTCTGCCTTTTTGTCCCAAAATGAGAAAAATTTTTGCTTTTTTTCTCTGAAATAAGTGAAATTTCTGCAAGTTTACCCTAAAATAAGGGAAATTTCTGCAATTTTTTCCCATAATAAGGGAAATTTCTGCAATTTTGCCCCAAAATAAGAGGAATTTCTCCCTTTTTTACCAAAATAAAGGAAATTTCAGCCTTTTTACCTGAAAATTAGTGAAATTTCTGCAATTTTACCCCAAATAATGGAAATTTCTGCAATTTTGCCCCAAAATAAGGTAAATTCCTGCAATTTTGCCCTAAAATAAAGGAAATTTCTGGAATTTTGTCCCATAATAAGGGGATTATCTGATTTTTGACCCAAAATAAAGGGAATTTCTGCCTTTTGCCCCAAAATTAGGGGAATTTCTGCAATTTTGCTCCAAAATACGGGGAATTTCTGCCTTTTTGCCCGAAAATAATGGGAATGCATACCTTTTTGCCATAAAAAGGGAAATTTCTTCATTTTTGCTCCAAAATAACGGGAATTTCTGCATTTTTACCTCTAAATAAGTGGAATTTCTGTCTTTTTCCCTCAAAACAAAGGGAATTTCTGTTTTTTTGCCCCAAAATAAGGGGAATTTCTGACTTATTACCCTGAAATAAGTGAAATTTCTGCAATTTTGCACCAAAATATGGGAAATATCTACCTTTTTGCCCTGAAATATGTGAAATTTCTGCAATTTTACCCCAAAATAAGGTGAATTTCTGCCTTTTTGCCCCAAAATAATGGGAATTTCTGCATTTTTGCCCCAAAAAAAGAAAAATTTTTAATTTTTTTCTTTGAAATAAGTGAAATTTCTGCAATTTTGTCCTAAAATAAGGGAAAATTCTGCATTTTTGCCACAAAATAAGGGGAATTTCTGTCTTTTTGCCCCCAAATAAAAGGAATTTCAGCCTTTTTACCTCAAAATAAGAGGAATTTCTGCATTTTTGCCCCAAAATAAGGAAAATTTCTGCATTTTTTCCCTGATATAAGTGAAGTTTCTGCAATTTTGCCCCAAAATAAGGGAAATTTCTGCCTTTTTGGCCTGAAATATTTGAAATTTCTGCAATTTTACCCCAAAATAAGGTGAATTTCTGCCTTTTTGCCCCAAAATAAGAAAAAAAAATTTTTTTCTGAAGTAAGTGAAATTTCTGCAATTTTGCCCTAAAATAAGGGAAATTTCTGCAATTTTTCCCCATAATAAGGGAAATTTCTCAATTTTGCCCCAAAATAAGGGGATTTTCTCCCTCTTTTCCCCAAAATAAAGAAAATTTCAGACTTTTTACCTAAAAATAAGTGAAATTTCTGCAATTTTGCCTCAAATAAGAGAAATTTCTGCAATTTTTCACCAAAATAAGGCAAATTCCTGCAATTTTTCCCCAAAATAAAGGAAATTTCTGGAATTTTGCCCCAAAATAAGGGGAATTTCTGATTTTTGCCCCAAAATAAAGGGAATTTCTGCCTTTTGCCTCAAAATTAGAAGAATTTCTGGAATTTTGCTCCAAAATACGGGGAATTTCTGCCTTTTTGCCCGAAAATAATGGGAATGCAAACCTTTTTAACATAAAAAGGGAAATTTCTTCATTTTTGCTTCAAAATAAGGGGAATTTCTTCCTTTTTGCCTTTAAATAAGTGGAATTTCTGTCTTTTTCCCCCAAAACAAAGGGAATTTCTGTCTTTTTTGCCCCAAAATAAGTGGAATTACTGACTTATTACCCTGAAATAAGTGAAATTTCTGCAATTTTGCCCCAAAATAAGGGAAATTTCTGCAATTTTGCCCCAATGTAAAGGAAATTTCTGCAATTTTGCCCCAAAATAAGGGGAAATTCTGACTGTTTGCTCCCGAAAAAAGAAGATTTTCTGTATTTTTGCCCCAAAATAAGGAGAATTCCTGCTTTTTTGCCCGAAAATTATGAGAATTTCTGCAATTTTGCTTCAAAATACGGGGAAATTCTGCTTTTAATCCCGAAAGTAAGAGGAATGTATACCTTTTCCCACAAAAAAAAGAATTTCTTCATTTTTGCCCCACAATAAAAGAAATTTCTGCATTTTTGCCACAAAATAAAGAGAATTTCTGTCTTTTTGCCCCAAAATAAGGGAAATTTCTGCCTTTTTGCCTCCAAATAAGGGGAATTTCAGCCTTTTTACCTCAAAATAAGGGGAATTTCTGCATTTTTGCCCCAAAATAAGGAAAATTTCTGCCTTTTTTCCCTAAAATAAATGAAATTTCTGCAATTTTGCCCCAAAATAAGTGAAATTTCTGCAATTTTGCACCAAATTAAGGGAAATTTCTGGAATTTTGCCCCAAAATAAGGGGAATTTCTGAGTTTTGCCCCAAAATAAGGAGAATTTCTATCTTTTTGCCCCAACATATAGGGAATTTCTGCCTTTTTGCCCCACAATTAGGGGAATTTCTGCAATTTTTCTCCAAAATACGGGGAATTTCTGCATTTTTGCCCGAAAATAAGGGGAATGCATAACTTTTTGAAATAAACGAGGAAAATTTCTTTATTTTTGCTCCAAAATAAGAAGAATTTCTGCTTTTTTGCCTCTAAATAAGGGAATTTCTTTCTTTTTCCCCCAAAGCAGAGAGAATTTCTGTCTTTTTTGCTCCCAAATAAGGGGAATTTCTGACTTATTAACCTGAAATAAGTGAAATTTCTTCAATTTTGCCCCAAAATAAGAGAAATGTCTGCCTTTTTGCCCTGAAATATATGAAATTTCTGCAATTTTACCCCAAAATAAGGTGAATTTCTTACTTTTTGCCCCAAAATAATTGAAATTTCTGCCTTTTTTGCCCCAAAATGAGAAAAATATTTGGTTTTTTTCTCTGAAATAAGTGAAATTTCTGCAATTTTGCCCTAAAATAAAGGAAATTTCTGCAATTTTTTTCTCATAATAAGGGAAATTTCTGTAATTTTGCCTTAAAATAATGGGAATTTCTCCCTTTTTGCCCCAAAATAAAGGAAATTTCAGCCATTTTACCTGAATATAAGTGAAATTTCTACAATTTTGCCACAAAATAAAATAAATTCCTGCAATTTTTCCCCAAAATAAAAAAAATTTCTGGAATTCTGCCCCAAAATAAGAGGAATTTCTGATTTTTGCCTCAAAATAAAGGGAATTTCTGCATTTTGCCCCAAAATTAGGGGAATTTCTGCAATTTTGCTCAAAAATACGGGGAATTTCTGCCTTTTTGCACGAAAATAATGGGAATGCATATTTTATTGCCATAAAAAAGGAAATTTCTTCATTTTTGCTCCAAAATAAGGGGAATTTCTGCTTTGTTGCCTCTAAATAAGTGGAATTTCTGTCTTATTTCCCCAAAACAAAGGGAATTTCTGTCTTTTTGCCCCAAAATAAAGGGAATTTCTGACTTATTACCCTGAAATAAGTGAAATTTCTGCAATTTTGCCCCAAAATAAGGGAAATTTCTGCCTTTTTGCCCTGAAATATGTGAAATTTCTGCAATTTTACCCCAAAATAAGGTGAATTTCTGCCTTCTTGCCCCAAAATAAATGGAATTTCTGCCTATTTGCCCCAAAAAAGAAAAATTTTTGATTTTTTTCTCTGAAATAAGTGAAATTTCTGCAATTTTGCCCTAAAATAAGGGAAATTTCTGCAATTTTTCCCCATAATAAGGGAAATTTCTGCAATTTTGCCCCAAAATAAGGGAAATTTCTCTCTTTTTGCCCCAAAATAAAGGAAATTTCAGCCTTTTTATCTGAAAATAAGTGAAATTTCTTCAATTTTGCCCCAAATAAGGGAAATTTCTGCAATTTTGCCCCCAAATAAGGTAAATGCCTGCAATTTTGCCCCAAAAATAAAGGAAATTTCTGGAATTTTGCCCCAAAATAAGAGAAATTTCTGATTTTTGCCCCAAAATAAAGGGAATTTCTGCCTTTTGCCCCAAAATTAGGGGAATTTCTGCAATTTTGCTCCAAAATACAGGGGATTTGTGCCTTTTTGCCCGAAAATAATGGGAATGCATACCTTTGTGCTATAAAAAGGGAAATTTCTTCATTTTTGCTCCAAAATAAATGGAATTTCTGCCTTTTTGCCTCTAAATAAGTGGAATTTCTGTCTTTTTCCCCAAAAACAAAGGGAATTTTTGTCTTTTTTGCCCCAAAATAAGGGGAATTTCTGACTTATTACCCTGAAATAAGTGAAATTTCTGCAACTTTGCCCAAAAATCAGGGAAATTTCTGCAATTTTGCCCCAATGTAAAAAAAATTTCTGCAATTTTGCCCCAAAATAAGGGGAATTTCTGACTGTTTGCTCCTGAAAAAAGAGATTTTCTGTCTTTTTGCCCCAAAATAAGGAGAATTTCTGCCTTTTTGCACGAAAATTGAGAGAATTTCTGCAATTTTGCTTCAAAATACGGGGAATTTCTGCTTTTTATCCCGAAAGTAAGGAGAATGTATAGCTTTTGCCACAAAAAAAGGAAATTTCTTCATTTTTGCCCCAAAATAAGAGGAATTTCTGCCTTTTTACCTCAAAATAAGTGAAATTTCTGCCTTTTTACCCAAAAATAAACAGAATTTCTGACTTTTTGCCCCAAAATAATAGGAATTTTTGAATTATGCCATGAAACAGGTTAAATTTCTGCAATTTTGCCCCAAAATAAAAGAAATTTCTGCATTTTTGCAACAAAATAAGGAGAATTTCTGTTTTTTTGCCCCAAAATAAGGGAAATTTTGCATTTTTTCGCCCAAATAAGGGGTATTTCAGCCTTTACCTCAAAATAAAGGGAATTTCTGCATTTTTGCCTCAAAATAAAATTTCTGGCTTTTTTTCTTGAAATAAGTGAAATTTGTGCAATTTTGCCTCAATATAAGTGAAATTTCTGCAATTTTTACCCAAAATAAGAGAAATTTCTGGAATTTTGCCCCAAAATAAGGGAAATTTCTGAGTTTTGTTCCAAAATAAGGAGAATTTCTGTCTTTTTGCCCCAACATATAGGGAATTTCTGACTTTTTGCCCCAGAATTAGGGGAATTTCTGCAATTTTGCTCCAAAATACGGGGAATTTCTGCATTTTGCCTGAAAATAGAGGAAATGCATAAGTTTTTGCCATAAAAGAGGAAAATTTCTTCATTTTTGCTCCAAAATAAGAAGAATTTTGGCTTTTTTGCCACTAAGTAAGTTGAATTTCTGTCTTTTTCCCCCAAAACAAAGGGAATTTCTGTATTTTTTGCCCCAAAATAAAGGGAATTTCTGACTTATTACCCTGAAATAAGTGAAATTTCTGCAATTTTGCCCCCAAATAAGGGAAATTTCTGCCTTTTTGCCCTGAAATATGTGAAATTTCTGCAATTTTACCCCAAAGTAAGGTGAATTTCTGCCTTTTTGCCCCAAAATAATGGGAATTTCTGCCTTTTTGTCCCAAAATAAGAAAAATTTTTGCGTTTTTTCTCTGAAATAAGTGAAATTTCTGCAATTTTACCCTAAAATAAGGGCAATTTCTGCAATTTTTTTCCCATATGAAGAGAAATTTCTGCAATTTTGCCCCAAAATAAGAGGAATTTCTCCCTTTTTGCCCCAAAATAAAAGAAATTTCAGCCTTTTTACCTGAAAATTAGTGAAATTTCTGCAATTTTACCCCAAATAATGGAAATTTCTGCAATTTTGCCCCAAAATAAGGTAAATTCCTGCAATTTTGCCCTAAAATAAAATTTCTGGAATTTTGTCCCATCATAAGGGGATTTTGTGATTTTTGCCCCAAAATAAAGGGAATTTCTGCCTTTTGCCCCAAAATTAGGGAAATTTCTGCAATTTTGCTCCAAAATACGGGGAATTTCTGCCTTTTTCACCCGAAAATAATGGGAATGCATACCTTTTTGCCATAAAAAGGGAAATTTCTTCATTTTTGCTCCAAAATAACGGGAATTTCTGCATTTTTACCTCTAAATAAGTGGAATTTCTGTCTTTTTCCCTCAAAACTAAGGGAATTTCTGTCTTTTTGCCCCAAAATAAGGGGAATTTCTTATTTATTACCCTGAAATAAGTGAAAATTCTGCAATTTTGCCCCAAAATAAGGGTAATTTCTACATTTTTGCTCTAAAATATGTGAAATTTCTACAATTTTACCCCAAAATAATATGAATTTCTGCCTTTTTAACCCAAAATAATGGGAATTTCTGCCTTTTTGCTCCAAAAAAAGAAAAATTTTTGATTTTTTTCTCAGAAATAAGTGAGATTTCTTCAATTTTGTCCTAAAATAAGGGAAATTTCTGCAATTTTTCCCCATAATAAGGGAAATTTCTGAAATTTTGCCCCAAAATAAGGGGAATTTCTCTCTTTTTGCCCCAAAATAAAGGAAATTTCAGCCTTTTTACCTGAAAATAAGTGAAATTTCTGCAATTTTGCACCAAATAAGGGAAATTTCTGCAATTTTTCCCCAAAATAAGGTAAATTCCTGCAATTTTGCCCAAAATAAAGGAAATTTCTGGAATTTTGCCCCAAATTAAGGGGAATTTCTGATTTTTGCCCCAAAATAAAGGGAATTTCTGCCTTTTGCCCCCAAAATGGGGGAATTTCTGCAATTTTGCTCCAAAATACAGGGAATTTCTGCCTTTTTGCCTGAAAATAATGGGAATGCATACCTTTTTGCCATAAAAATAAAAATTTCTTCTTTTTTCCTCCAAAATAAGGGGAATTTCTGCCTTTTTGCCTCTAAATAAGTGGAATTTCTGTCTTTTTCCCCCAAAACAAAAGGAATTTCTGTCTTTTTTGCTCCAAAATAAGGGTAATTTCTGACTAATTACCCTGAAATAAGTGAAATATCTGCAATTTGCCACAAAATAAAAAAAATTTCTGCAATTTTGCCCCAATGTAAAGGAAATTTTTGCAAATTTGCCCCAAAATAAGGGGAATTTCTGACTTATTAACCTGAAATAAGTGAAATTTCTGCAATTTTGCCTTTAAATAAGGGAAATTTCTGCTATTTTTCTTCAATGTAAAAAAATTTCTGCAATTTTGCCCCACAATATGGGGAATTTCTGACTGTTTGCTCCTGAAAATGGAGATTTTCTGTCTTTTTGCCCCAAAATAAGGAAAATTTCTGCCTTTTTGCCCAAAAATTGAGAGTATTTATGCAATTTTGCTTCAAAATACGGGGAATTTCTGCTTTTTTGCCCGAAAATAAGGGGAATGTATACCTTTTGCCACAAAAAAGGGAAATTTCTTCATTTTTGCCCCAAAATAAGAGGAATTTCTGCCTTTTTACCTCAAAGTAAGTGAAATTTCTGCCTTTTTACCCAAAAATAAACGGAATTTCTGTTTTTTTGCCTCAAAATAAATGCAATTTTTGAATTATGCCCTGAAATAAGTGAAACTTCTCCAATTTTGCCTCAAAATAAGGGAAATATCTGCTTTTTTGCCACAAAAGAAGGGGAATTTCTGTCTTTTTGCCCTAAAATAAAAGGAATGTCAGCCTTTTTACCTAATAATACGGGGAATCTTTCCTTTTTGCCCTAAAATATGGGGAATTTCTGTATTTTACCCCAAATAAAAAAATTTTCTGCAAATTTGTACCAAAATAAAAGTAATTTCTGCCTTTTTGCCCTAAAATAAGAGAAATTACTGCATTTTATCTCTGAAATAAGTGAAATTTCTGTATTTTTGCCCCAAAATTAGGGAGATTTCTGCAATTTTGACCCAAAATAAAGGGATTTTCTGAAATTTTGCCCCAAAATAAGGAGAATTTCTGACTTTTTGCCCTGAAATAAGGAGAATTTCTGTCTTTTTGCCCCAAAATAATGTGAATTTCTGCATTTTCCCTCAAAATTAGGGGAATATGTGCAATTTTGCTTCAAAATATGGGGAATTTTTGCCTTATTGAACCAAAATAAAGGAATTTCTGCATTTTTGCACCAATATAAGGGGAATTTCTGAAATTTTGCTCCAAAATACGGGGAATTTTTGCCTTATTGCCAGAAATAATGTGGAATTTCTGCCTTTTTGCCCTGAAATATTTGAAATTTCCGCAATTTTACCCCAAAATAAAGGGAATTTTTGTTTTTGGCCCCCAAATTAGGAGAATTTCTGCATTTTGCCCCAAATTAAGGCAAATTTCTGACTTTTTGCCCTGAAATAAGTGAAATTTTTGCAATTTTGCCCAAAATAAGGGGAATTTCTGCCTTTTTGCCAAAATAAGGGGAATTTCAGCATTTTACTTTTAAATAAGGGGAATTTCTGCCTTTTTGCCACAAAATATGGGGAATTTCTGCCTTATTGCCCCCAAATAAGGAAAATTTTTGCTTTTCTGCCACAATTAATGTGAATTTCTGCCTTTTTGCCACAAAGTAAAGGGAATTTCTGCCTTTTTGCTCCAAAATAACGGGAATTTCAGCCTTTTTACCCCAAAATAAGGGGAATTTCTGCCTTTTGCCAAAAATATGGGGAATTTCTGACTTTTTGTTCCAAAATAAGGAAAATTTCTTCAAATTTGTACCAAAATAAAAGAAATTTCTGCTTTCTGCCCCAGAATAAAAGTAATTTCTGACTTTTTGCCCTGAAATAAATGAAATTTCTGCAATTTTGCCTGAAAATAAGGGAAATTTGTGCCTTTTTGCCCTAAAATGAGGGGAATTTCTCCCTTTTAACCCCAAAATATGGGGAATTTCAGCATTTTACCTCAAAATAAGGGGAATTTCAGCATTTTTGCACCAAAATATGGAGAATTTCTGCCTTTTTGCTACAAAATAAGAAAAATTTCTGCAATTCTGTACCAAAATAAAAGAAATTTCTAAAATTTTGCCCCCAAATAAGGGAAATTTCTGATTTTTGCCCCGAAATAAGGAGAATTTCTGTATTTTTACCGCCCAAAAAAGGGAATTTCTGCCTTTTTGTCTCAAAATTAGGGGAGTTTCTGCAATTTTGCTCCAAAATACGGGGATTTTCTGCCTTTTTCGCAGAAAATAAGGGGAATTTCTGCAATTTTGCCGCAAAATAAGTGAAATTTCTGCAGTTTTACCCCAAAATAAGGGGAATTTCTGCCTTTTTGCCCCAATATTAGGGGAATTTCTGCAATTTTGCTCCAAAATACAGAGAATTTCTGCCTTTTTGCCCGAAAATAAAGGGAATTTATACCTTTTTGCCATATAAAGGGAAATTTCTTCATTTTTACCCCCAAATAAGGGGATTTTCCGCCTTTTTGACTCAAAATATGTGCAATTTCTGACTTTTTTCCAAAAATAAATGGAATTTCTGTCTTTTTGCCCCAAAATAAGGGGAATTTCCGACTTTTTGCCCTGAAATAAGATAATTTCAAAAATTTTTCCCCAAACTAATTGAAATTTCTGCAATTTTGCCCCAAATAAAGGGTAATTTCTGTATTTTTGCCCCAAAATAACGGAAATTTCTGCCTTTTTACCTCAAAATAAGGGGAATTTTTTTCATTTTTGCCACAAAATATAAGGAATTTCTTCCTTTTTGCCCCAAAATAAGAAAAATTTCTGCCTTTTTTCCCTGAAATAAGTGAAATTTCTGCAATTTTGGCCCAAAAAAATTGAAATTTCTGCAATTTTGTCCCAAAATAAAGAAAATTTCTGGAATTTTGACCCAAAATAAGGGGAATTTCGGACTTTTTGCCCTGAAATAAGGAGAATTTCTGTCTTTTTGCCCCAAATAATGTGAATTTCTGCATTTTCCCTCAAAATTAGGGGAATATGTGCAATTTTGCTTCAAAATACGGGGAATTTTTGCCTTATTGAACCAAAATAAAGGAATTTCTGCATTTTTGCACCAATATAAGGGGAATTTCTGAAATTTTGCTCCAAAATACGGGGAATTTTTGCCTTATTGCCAGAAATAAATTGGAATTTCTGCCTTTTTGCCCTGAAATATTTGAAATTTCCGCAATTTTACCCCAAAATAATGGGAATTTCTGTTTTTGGCCCCAAAATTAGGAAAATTTCTGCTTTTTGCCCCAAATTAAGGCAAATTTCTGACTTTTTGCCCTGAAATAAGTGAAATTTCTGCAATTTTGCCCCAAAATAAGGAGAATTTCTGCCTTTTTGCAAAAATAAGGGGAATTTCAGCATTTTACCTTCAAATAAGGGAAATTTTTGCCTTTTTGCCAAAAAATATGGGGAATTTCTGCCTAATAGCCCCCAAATAAGGAAAATTTTTGCTTTTCTGCCACAATTAATGGGAATTTCTGCCTTTTTGCCACAAAGTAAAGGGAATTTCTGCCTTTTTGCCCCAAAATAACGGAAATTTCAGCCTTTTAACCCCAAAATAATGGGAATTTCTGCCTTTTGCCCAAAATATGGGGAATTTCTGACTTTTTGTTCCAATTTAAGATAAATTTCTTCAATTTTGTACCAAAATAAAAGAAATTTCTGCTTTTTGCCCCAAAATAAAAGTAATTTCTGACTTTTTGCCCTGAAATAAATGAAATTTCTGAAATTTTGCCCGAAAATAAGAGAAATTTGTGCCTTTTTGCCACAAAAAGAGGGGAATTTCTGCCTTTTAACCCCAAAATATGAGGAATTTCAGCATTTTACCACAAAATAAGGGGAATTTCAGCCTTTTTGCACCAAAATATGGGGAATTTCTGCCTTTTTGCCACAAAATAAGAAAAATTTCTGCAATTCTGTACCAAAATAAAAGAAATTTCTAAAATTTTGCCCCCAAATAAAGGAAACTTCTGATTTTTGCCCCTAAATAAGGAGAATTTCTGTATTTTTGCCCCCCAAAAAAGGGAATTTCTGCCTTTTTGACCCAAAATTACGGGAGTTTCTGCAATTTTGCTCCAAAATACGGAGATTTTCTGCCTTTTTCGTAGAAAATAAGGGGAATTTCTGCCATTTTGCCACAAAATAAGTGAAATTTCTGCAGTTTTACCCCAAAATGAAAGGAATTTCTGCCTTTTTGCCCCAATATTAGGGGAATTTCTGCAATTTAGCTCCAAAATACAGAGAATTTTTGCCTTTTTGCCCGAAAATAAAGGGAATTTATACCTTTTTGCCATAAAAAGGGAAATTTTTTCATTTTTACCCCAAAATAAGGGGATTTTCTGCCTTTTTGACTCAAAATAAGTGCAATTTCTGAATTTTTCCAAAATTAAATGGAATTTCTGTATTTTTGCCCCAAAATAAGGGGAATTTCCGACTTTTTGCCCTGAAATAAATTAAATTTCAAAAATTTTTCCCCAAAATAATTGAAATTTCTGCAATTTTGCCCCAAAATAAGGGAAATTTCTGTATTTTTGCCCCAAAATAAGGGAAATTTCTGCCTTTTTACCTCAAAATAAGGGGAATTTCTGCATTTTTGCCACAAAATATAAGGAATTTCTGCTTTTTTGCCCCCAAATAAGAAAAATTTCTGCCTTTTTTCTCTGAAATAAGTGAAATTTCTGCAATTTTGGCCCAAAAAATTGAAATTTCTGCAATTTTGTCCCAAAATAAAGGAAATTTCTGGAATTTTGCCCCAAAATAAGGGGAATTTCTGACTTTTTGCCCTGAAATGAGGAGAATTTTTGTTTTTTTTGCCTTAAAATAATGTGAATTTCTGCATTTTCCCTAAAAATTAGGGGAATATGTGCAATTTTGCTTCAAAATATGGGGAATTTTTGCCTTATTACCCCAAAATAAAAGGAATTTCTGCATTTTTGCACCAATATAAAGGGAATTTCTGAAATTTTGCTCCAAAATACGGGGAATTTTTGCCTTATTGCCCGAAATAAAGTGGAATTTCTGCCTTTTTGCCCTGAAATATTTGAAATTTCCGCAATTTTACCCCAAAATAAGAGGAATTTCTGTTTTTGGCCCCAAAATTAGGAGAATTTCTGCTTTTTGCCCCAAATTAAGGCAAATTTCTGACTTTTTGCCCTGAAATAAGTGAAATTTCTGCAATTTTGCCCCAAAATAAGGGGAATTTCTGCTTTTTTGCCAAAATAAGGGGAATTTCAGCATTTTACCTTCAAATAAGGGGAATTTCTGACTTTTTGCCACAAAATATGGGGAATTTCTGCCTTATTGCCCCCAAATAAGGAAAATTTTTGCTTTTCTGCCCCAAATAATGGGAATTTCTGCCTTTTTGCCACAAAGTAAACGGAATTTCTGCATTTTTGCCCCAAAATAATGGGAATTTCAGCCTTTTTACCCCAAAATAAGGGGAATTTCTGCCTTTTGCCCAAAATATGGGGAATTTCTGCCTTTTTGTTCCAAAATAAGAAAAATTTCTTCAATTTTGTACCAAAATAAAAGAAATTTCTGCTTTCTGCCCCAAAATAAAAGTAATTTCTGACTTTTTGCTCTGAAATAAATGAAATTTCTACAATTTTGCCCGAAAATAAGGGAAATTTGTGCCTTTTTGCCCCTAAATGAGGGGAATTTCTGCCTTTTAACCCCAAAATATGGGGAATTTCAGCATTTTACCTCAAAATAAGGGGAATTTCAGCCTTTTTGCACCAAAATATGAGGAATTTCTGCCTTTTTGCCACAAAATAAGAAAAATTTCTGCAATTCCTTACCAAAATAAAAGAAATTTCTAAAATTTTGCCCCAAAATAAGGGAAATTTTTGATTTTTTTCCCCAAAATAAGGAGAATTTCTGTATTTTTGCCCCCCAAAAAAGGAATTTCTCCGTTTTTGCCCAAAAATTAGGGGAGTTTCTACAATTTTGCTTCAAAGTACAGAGAATTTCTGCCTCTTTTTCCGAAAATAAGGGGAACTTCTGGCGATTTGCCCCAAATAAAGCGAATTTCTGCATTTTTGCCCCAATATTTATGGAATTTCTGCAATTTTGCTTTAAAATACGGGGAATTTCTGACTTTTTCCCAAAATTAAGGGGATTTTCTGCCTTTTTGCCCCCAAACAAGGGAAATTTCTGCAATTTTATCCCAAAATAAAAGGAATTTCTGCGTTTATGCCCTCAAATAACGGGAATTTCTGCTTTTTTGCCATGAAATATGTGAAATGTGTGCAATTTTACCCCAAAATAAGATGAATTTCTGCTTTTTGCCCAAAATAATGGGAATTTCTGCATTTTTGCCCCAAAATATGAAAAATTTTTGCTTTTTTTCTCTGAAATATTTGAAATTTCTGCAATTTTGCCCCAAAATAAAGGGGATTTCTGTTTTTTGTCCCCAAATAAGAGAAATTTCTGCAATTTTGCCCTAAAATAAGGGGAATTTCTTCCTTTTGCCCAAAAATAAGGAGAATTTCTGCCTTTTTGCTCCAAAACAAAGAAAATTACTGCATGTTTTACGCCAAAATTAGGTAAATTTCTGCAATTTTGCTCCAAAATACGGGGATTTTCTGCCTTTTTCGCAGAAAATAAAAGGAATTTCTGCCATTTTGCCGCAAAATAAGTGAAATTTCTGCAGTTTTACCCCATAATAAGGGGAATTTCTGCTTTTTTGCCCCAATGTTAGGGGAATTTCTGCAATTTTGCTCCAAAATACAGAGAATTTCTGCCTTTTTGCCTGAAAATAAAAAAAATGTATACCTTTTTGCCATAAAAAGGGAAATTTCTTCATTTTTACCCTAAAATAAGGGGATTTTCCGCCTTTTTGACTCAAAATAAGTGCAATTTCTGACTTTTTTCCAAAAATAAATGGAATTTCTGTCTTCTTGCCCCAAAATAAGGGGAATTTCCGACTTTTTGCCCTGAAATAAGTTAAATTTCAAAAATTTTTCCTTAAAATAATTGAAATTTCTGCAATTTTGCCCCAAAGTAATGGGAATTTCTGTATTTTTGCCCCAAAATAAGGGAAATTTCTGCCTTTTTACCACAAAATAAGGGGAATTTCTGCATTTTTGCCACAAAATATAAGGAATTTCTGCTTTTTGCCCCAAAATAAGAAAAATTTCTGCCTTTTTTTCCTGAAATAAGTGAAATTTCTGCAATTTTGGCCCAAAAAATTGAAATTTCTGCAATTTTGTCCCAAAATAAAGAAAATTTCTGGAATTTTGCCCCAAAATAAGGGGAATTTCTGACTTTTTGCCCTGAAATAAAGAGAATTTCTGTCTTTTTGCCCCAAAATAATGTGAATTTCTGCATTTTCCCTCAAAATTAGGGGAATATGTGCAATTTTGCTTCAAAATACGGGGAATTTTTGCCTTATTGAACCAAAATAAAGGAATTTCTGCATTTTTGCACCAATATAAGGGGAATTTCTGAAATTTTGCTCCAAAATACGGGGAATTTTTGCCTTATTGCCAGAAATAAAGTGGAATTTCTGCCTTTTTGCCCTGAAATATTTGAAATTTCCGCAATTTTACCCCAAAATAAGGGGAATTTCTGTTTTGGGCCCCAAAATAAGGAGAATTTCTGATTTTGCCCCAAATTAAGGCAAATTTCTGACTTTTTGCCCCAAAATAACGGGAATTTCAGCATTTTTACCCCAAAATAAGGGGAATTTCTGCATGTTTGCCCCAAAATATGAAAAATTTTTGCTTTTTTTCTCTGAAATATGTGAAATTTCTGCAATTTTGCCTTAAAATAAAAGAAATTTCCGAAATTTTTCCCCATAATAAAAAAATTTTTTGCAATTTTGCCGTAAAATAAAGGGAATTTCTGTTTTTTGTCCACAAATAAGGGAATTTTCTGCAATTTTGCCCTAAAATAAGGAGAATTTCTTCCTTTTGCCCCAAAATAAGGAGAATTTCTGCCTTTTTGCCCCAAAACAAAGAAAATTACTGCATGTTTTACGCCAAAATTAGGTGAATTTCTGCAATTTTGCTCCAAAATATGGGGATTTTCTGCCTTTTTCGCAGAAAATAAGGGGAATTTCTGCCATTTTGCCACAAAATAAGTGAAATTTCTGCAGTTTTACCCCAAAATAAGGGGAATTTCTGCCTTTTTGCCCCAATATTAGGGGAATTTCTGCAATTTTGCTACAAAATACAGAGAATTTATGCCTTTTTGCCTGAAAATAAAGGGAATGTATACCTTTTTGCCATAAAAATGGAAATTTCTTCATTTTTACCCCAAAATAAGGTGATTTTCCGCCTTTTTGACTCAAAATAAGTGCAATTTCTGACTTTTTTCCAAAAATAAATGGAATTTCTGTCTTCTTGCCCCAAAATAAGGGGAATTTCCGACTTTTTGCCCTGAAATAAGTTAAATTTCAAAAATTTTTCCTTAAAATAATTGAAATTTCTGCAATTTTGCCCCACAGTAATGGGAATTTCTGTATTTTTGCCCCAAAATAAGGGAAATTTCTGCCTTTTTACCACAAAATAAAGGGAATTTCTGAATTTTTGCCACAAAATATAAGGAATTTCTGCTTTTTGCCCCAAAATAAGAAAAATTTCTGCCTTTTTTTCCTGAAATAAGTGAAATTTCTGCAATTTTGGCCCAAAAAATTGAAATTTCTGCAATTTTGTCCCAAAATAAAGAAAATTTCTGGAATTTTGCCCCAAAATAAGGGGAATTTCTGACTTTTTGCCCTGAAATAAAGAGAATTTCTGTCTTTTTGCCCCAAAATAATGTGAATTTCTGCATTTTCCCTCAAAATTAGGGGAATATGTGCAATTTTGCTTCAAAATACGGGGAATTTTTGCCTTATTGAACCAAAATAAAGGATTTTCTGCATTTTTGCACCAATAGAAGGGGAATTTCAGAAATTTTGCTCCAAAATACGGGGAATTTTTGCCTTATTGCCAGAAATAAAGTGGAATTTCTGCCTTTTTGCCCTGAAATATTTGAAATTTCTGCAATTTTACCACAGAATAAGGGGAATTTCTGTTTTTGGCCCCAAAATTAGGAGAATTTCTGCTTTTTGCCCCAAATTAAGGCAAATTTTTGACTTTTTGGCCTGAAATAAGTGAAAATTCTGCAATTTTGCTCCAAAATAAGGAGAATTTCTGCCTTTTTGCCAAAATAAGGGGAATTTCAACATTTTACCTTCAAATAAGGGGAATTTCCGCATTTTTGCCACAAAATATGAGGAATTTCTGCCTTTTTGCCCCAAAATAATGGGAATTTCAGCCTTTTACCCCAAAATAAGGGGAATTTCTGCCTTTTGCCCAAAATATGGGGAATTTCTGACATTTTGTTCCAAAATAAGGAAAATTTCTTCAATTTTGTACCAAAATAAAAGAAATTTCTGCTTTCTGCCCCAAAATAAAAGTAATTTCTGACTTTTTGCCCTGAAATAAATGAAATTTCTGAAATTTTGCCCGAAAATAAGAGAAATTTGTGCCTTTTTGCCCCAAAAAGAGGGGAATTTCTGCCTTTTAACCCCAAAATATGAGGAATTTCAGCATTTTACCTCAAAATAATAGGAATTTCAGCCTTTTTGCACCAAAATATGGGGAATTTCTGCCTTTTTGCCACAAAATAAGAAAAATTTCTGCAATTCTGTACCAAAATAAAAGAAATTTCTAAAATTTTGCCCCCAAATAAAGGAAACTTCTGATTTTTGCCCGTAAATAAGGAGAATTTCTGTATTTTTGCCCCCCAAAAAAGGGAATTTCTGCCTTTTTGACCTAAAATTAGGGGAGTTTCTGCAATTTTGCTCCAAAATACGGGGATTTTCTGCCTTTTTCGCAGAAAATAAGGGGAATTTCTGCCATTTTGCCGCAAAATAAGTGAAATTTCTGCAGTTTTACCCAAAAATGAGGGGAATTTCTGCCTTTTTAAACCAATATTAGGGGAATTTCTGCAATTTTGCTCCAAAATACAGAGAATTTCTGCCTTTTTGCACGAAAATAAAGGGAATGTATAACTTTTTGCCATAAAAAGGGAAATTTTTTCATTTTTACCCCAAAATAAGGGGATTTTCCGCCTTTTTGACTCAAAATAAGTGCAATTTCTGACTTTTTTCCAAAAATAAATGGAATTTCTGTCTTTTTGCCCAAAAATAAGGGGAATTTTCGAATTTTTGCCCTGAAATAAGTTAAATTTCAACAATTTTTCACCAAAATAATTGAAATTTCTGCAGTTTTGCCCCAAAATAAGGGGAATTTCTGTATTTTTGCCCCAAAATAAGGGAAATTTCTGCCTTTTTACCTCAAAATAAGGGAAATTTCTGCATTTTTGCCACAAAATATAAGGAATTTCTACATTTTTGCCTCAAAATAAGAAAAATTTCTGCCTTTTTTCCATGAAATAAGTGAAATTTCTGTAATTTTGGCCCAAAAAATTGAAATTTCTGCAATTTTGTCCCAAAATAAAGGAAATTTCTTGAATTTTGCCCCAAAATAAGGGGAATTTCTGACATTTTGCCCTGAAATAAGGAGAATTTCTGTCTTTTTGCCCCAAAATAATGTGAATTTCTGCATTTTCCCTCAAAATTAGGGGAATATGTGCAATTTTGCTTCAAAATACGGGGAATTTTTGCCTTATTGAACCAAAATAAAGGAATTTCTGCATTTTTGCACCAATATAAGGGGAATTTCTGAAATTTTGCTCCAAAATACGGGGAATTTTTGCCTTATTGCCAGAAATAAAGTGGAATTTCTGCCTTTTTGCCCTGAAATATTTGAAATTTTTGCAATTTTAGCCCAAAATAAGGGGAATTTCTTTTTTTTGGCCCCAAAATTAGGAGAATTTCTGATTTTGCCCCAAATTAAGGCAAATTTCTGACTTTTTGCCCCAAAATAACGGGAATTTCAGCCTTTTTACCCCAAAATAAAGGGAATTTCTGCATTTTTGCCCCAAAATATGAAAAATTTTTGCTTTTTTTCTCTGAAATATGTGAAATTTCTGCAATTTTGCCTTAAAATAAAAGAAATTTCTGCAATTTTTCCCCATAATAAAAAAATTTTTTGCAATTTTGCCGCAAAATAAAGGGAATTTCTGTTTTTTGTCCCCAAATAAGGGTTATTTCTGCAATTTTGCCCTAAAATAAGGAGAATTTCTTCCTTTTGCCCCAAAATAAGGAGAATTTCTGCCTTTTTGCCCCAAAACAAAGAAAATTACTGCATGTTTTACGCCAAAATTAGGTGAATTTCTGCAATTTTGCTCCAAAATATGGGGATTTTCTGCCTTTTTCGCAGAAAATAAGGGGAATTTCTGCCATTTTGCCACAAAATAAGTGAAATTTCAGCAGTTTTACCCCAAAATAAGGGGAATTTCTGCCTTTTGCCCCAATATTAGGGGAATTTCTGCAATTTTGCTTCAAAATACAGAGAATTTATGCCTTTTTGCCTGAAAATAAAGGGAATGTATACCTTTTTGCCATAAAAAGGGAAATTTCTTCATTTTTACCCCAAAATAAGGGGATTTTTCCCCTTTTTGACTCAAAATAAGTGCAATTTCTGACTTTTTTCCAAAAATAAATGGAATTTCTGTCTTCTTGCCCCAAAATAAGGGGAATTTCCGACTTTTTGCCCTGAAATAAGTTAAATTTCAAAAATTTTTCCTTAAAATAATTGAAATTTCTGCAATTTTGCCCCACAGTATTGGGAATTTCTGTATTTTTGCCCCAAAATAAGGGAAATTTCTGCCTTTTTACCACAAAATAAGGGGAATTTCTGCATTTTTGCCCCAAATTAAGGCAAATTTTTGACTTTTTGCCCTGAAATAAGTGAAAATTCTGCAACTTTGCTCCAAAATAAGGAGAATTTCTGCCTTTTTGCCAAAATAAGGGGGAATTTCAGCATTTTACCTTCAAATAAAGGGAATTTCCGCATTTTTGCCACAAAATATGAGGAATTTCTGCCTTTTTGCCCCAAAATATTGGGAATTTCAGCCTTTTACCCCAAAATAAGGGGAATTTCTGCATTTTTGCCCCAAAATATGAAAAATTTTTGCTTTTTTTCTCTGAAATATGTGAAATTTCTGCAATTTTGCCTTAAAATAAAAGAAATTTCTGCAATTTTTCCCCATAATAAAAAAATTTTTTGCAATTTTGCCGCAATAAAAGGGAATTTCTGTTTTTTGTCCACAAATAAGGGAATTTTCTGCAATTTTGCCCTAAAATAAGGAGAATTTCTTCCTTTTGCCCCAAAATAAGGAGAATTTCTGCCTTTTTGCCCCAAAACATGGAAAATTACTGCATGTTTTACACCAAAATAAGGTGAATTTCTGCAATTTTGCTCCAAAATACGGGGATTTTCTGCCTTTTTCGCAGAAAATAAGGGGAATTTCTGCCATTTTCCCACAAAATAAGTGAAATTTCTGCAGTTTTACCCCAAAATAAGGGGAATTTCTGCCTTTTGCCCTATATTAGGGGAATTTCTGCAATTTTGCTCCAAAATACAGAGAATTTATGCCTTTTTGCCTGAAAATAAAGGGAATGTATACCTTTTTGCCATAAAAAGTGAAATTTCTTCATTTTTACCCCAAAATAAGGGGATTTTCCGCCTTTTTGACTCAAAATAAGTGCAATTTCTGACTTTTTTCCAAAAATAAATGGAATTTCTGTCTTCTTGCCCCAAAATAAGGGGAATTTCCGACTTTTTGCCCTGAAATAAGTTAAATTTCAAAAATTTTTCCTTAAAATAATTGAAATTTCTGCAATTTTGCCCCACAGTAATGGGAATTTCTGTATTTTTGCCCCAAAATAAGGGAAATTTCTGCCTTTTTACCACAAAATAAGGGGAATTTCTGCATTTTTGCCACAAAATATAAGGAATTTCTGCTTTTTGCCCCAAAATAAGAAAAATTTCTGCCTTTTTTTCCTGAAATAAGTGAAATTTCTGCAATTTTGGCCCAAAAAATTGAAATTTCTGCAATTTTGTCCCAAAATAAAGAAAATTTCTGGAATTTTGCCCCAAAATAAGGGGAATTTCTGACTTTTTGCCCTGAAATAAGGAGAATTTCTGTCTTTTTGCCCCAAAATAATGTGAATTTCTGCATTTTCCCTCAAAATTAGGGGAATATGTGCAATTTTGCTTCAAAATACGGGGAATTTTTGCCTTATTGAACCAAAATAAAGGAATTTCTGCATTTTTGCACCAATATAAAAGGAATTTCTGAAATTTTGCTCCAAAATATGGGGAATTTTTGCCTTATTGCCAGAAATAAAGTGGAATTTCTGCCTTTTTGCCGTGAAATATTTGAAATTTCTGCAATTTTACCCCAAAATAAGGGGAATTTCTGTTTTTGGCCCCAAAATTAGGAGAATTTCTGATTTTGCCCCAAATTAAGGCAAATTTCTGACTTTTTGCCCCAAAATAACGGGAATTTCAGCCTTTTTACCCCAAAATAAGGGGAATTTCTGCATTTTTGCCCCAAAATATGAAAAATTTTTGCTTTTTTTCTCTGAAATATGTGAAATTTCTGCAATTTTGCCTTAAAATAAAAGAAATTTCTGCAATTTTTCCCCATAATAAAAAAAATTTTTGCAATTTTGCCGCAAAATAAAGGGAATTTCTGTTTTTTGTCCCCAAATAAGGGAAATTTCTGCAATTTTGCCCTAAAATAAGGAGAATTTCTTCCTTTTGCCCCAAAATAAGGAGAATTTCTGCCTTTTTACCCCAAAACAAAGAAAATTACTGCATGTTTTACGCCAAAATTAGGTGAATTTCTGCAATTTTGCTCCAAAATACGGGGATTATCTGCTTTTTTCGCAGAAAATAAGGAGAATTTCTGCCATTTTGCCACAAAATAAGTGAAATTTCGGCAGTTTTACCCCAAAATAAGGGGAATTTCTGCCTTTTGCCCTATATTAGGGGAATTTCTGCAATTTTGCTCCAAAATACAGAGAATTTATGCCTTTTTGCCTGAAAATAAAGGGAATGTATACCTTTTTGCCATAAAAAGGGAAATTTCTTCATTTTTACCTTAAAATAAGGGGATTTTCCGCCTTTTTGACTCAAAATAAGTGCAATTTCTGACTTTTTTCCAAAAATAAATGGAATTTCTGTCTTCTTGCCCCAAAATAAGGGGAATTTCCGACTTTTTGCCCTGAAATAAGTTAAATTTCAAAAATTTTTCCTTAAAATAATTGAAATTTCTGCAATTTTGCCCCACAGTAATGGGAATTTCTGTATTTTTGCCCCAAAATAAGGGAAATTTCTGCCTTTTTACCACAAAATAAGGGGAATTTCTGCATTTTTGCCACAAAATATAAGGAATTTCTGCTTTTTGCCCCAAAATAAGAAAAATTTCTCCCTTTTTTTCCTGAAATAAGTGAAATTTCTGCAATTTTGGCCCAAAAAATTGAAATTTCTGCAATTTTGTCCCAAAATAAAGAAAATTTCTGGAATTTTGCCCAAAAATAAGGGGAATTTCTGACTTTTTGCCCTGAAATAAGGAGAATTTCTGTCTTTTTGCCCCAAAATAATGTGAATTTCTGAATTTTCCCTCAAAATTAGGGGAATATGTGCAATTTTGCTTCAAAATACGGGGAATTTTTGCCTTATTGAACCAAAATAAAGGAATTTCTGCATTTTTGCACCAATATAAGGGGAATTTCTGAAATTTTGCTCCAAAATACGGGGAATTTTTGCCTTATTGCCAGAAATAAAGTGGAATTTCTGCCTTTTTGCCCTGAAATATTTGAAATTTCTGCAATTTTACCCCAAAATAAGGGGAATTTCTGTTTTTGGCCCCAAAATTAGGAGAATTTCTGATTTTGCCCCAAATTAAGGCAAATTTCTGACTTTTTGCCCCAAAATAACGGGAATTTCAGCCTTTTTACCCCAAAATAAGGGGAATTTCTGCATTTTTGCCCCAAAATATGAAAAATTTTTGCTTTTTTTCTCTGAAATATGTGAAATTTCTGCAATTTTGCCTTAAAATAAAAGAAATTTCTGCAATTTTTCCCCATAATAAAAAAAATTTTTGCAATTTTGCCGCAAAATAAAGGGAATTTCTGTTTTTTGTCCCCAAATAAGGGAAATTTCTGCAATTTTGCCCTAAAATAAGGAGAATTTCTTCCTTTTGCCCCAAAATAAGGAGAATTTCTGCCTTTTTACCCCAAAACAAAGAAAATTACTGCATGTTTTACGCCAAAATTAGGTGAATTTCTGAAATTTTGCTCCAAAATACGGGGATTATCTGCCTTTTTCGCAGAAAATAAGGGGAATTTCTGCCATTTTTCCACAAAATAAGTGAAATTTCGGCAGTTTTACCCCAAAATAAGGGGAATTTCTGCCTTTTGCCCCAATATTAGGGGAATTTCTGCAATTTTGCTCCAAAATACAGAGAATTTATGCCTTTTTGCCTGAAAATAAAGGGAATGTATACCTTTTTGCCATAAAAAAGGAAATTTCTTCATTTTTACCCCAAAATAAGGGGATTTTCCGCCTTTTTGACTCAAAATAAGTGCAATTTCTGACTTTTTTCCAAAAATAAATGGAATTTCTGTCTTCTTGCCCCAAAATAAGAGGAATTTCCGACTTTTTGCCCTGAAATAAGTTAAATTTCAAAAATTTTTCCTTAAAATAATTGAAATTTCTGCAATTTTGCCCCACAGTAATGGGAATTTCTGTATTTTTGCCCCAAAATAAGGGAAATTTCTGCCTTTTTACCAAAAAATAAGGGGAATTTCTGCATTTTTGCCACAAAATATAAGGAATTTCTGCTTTTTGCCCCAAAATAAGAAAAATTTCTGCCTTTTTTTCCTGAAATAAGTGAAATTTCTGCAATTTTGGCCCAAAAAATTGAAATTTCTGCAATTTTGTCCCAAAATAAAGAAAATTTCTGGAATTTTGCCCCAAAATAAGGGGAATTTCTGACTTTTTGCCCTGAAATAAAGAGAATTTCTGTCTTTTTGCCCCAAAATAATGTGAATTTCTGCATTTTCCCTCAAAATTAGGGGAATATGTGCAATTTTGCTTCAAAATACGGGGAATTTTTGCCTTATTGAACCAAAATAAAGGAATTTCTGCATTTTTGCACCAATATAAGGGGAATTTCTGAAATTTTGCTCCAAAATACGGGGAATTTTTGCCTTATTGCCAGAAATAAAGTGGAATTTCTGCCTTTTTGCCCTGAAATATTTGAAATTTCTGCAATTTTACCCCAAAATAAGGGGAATTTCTGTTTTTGGCCCCAAAATTAGGAGAATTTCTGATTTTGCCCCAAATTAAGGCAAATTTCTGACTTTTTGCCCCAAAATAATGGGAATTTCAGCCTTTTTACCCCAAAATAAGGGGAATTTCTGCATTTTTGCCCCAAAATATGAAAAATTTTTGCTTTTTTTCTCTGAAATATGTGAAATTTCTGCAATTTTGCCTTAAAATAAAAGAAATTTCTGCAATTTTTCCCCATAATAAAAAAAATTTTTGCAATTTTGCCGCAAAATAAAGGGAATTTCTGTTTTTTGTCCCCAAATAAGGGAAATTTCTGCAATTTTGCCCTAAAATAAGGAGAATTTCTTCCTTTTGCCCCAAAATAAGGAGAATTTCTGCCTTTTTACCCCAAAACAAAGAAAATTACTGCATGTTTTACGCCAAAATTAGGTGAATTTCTGCAATTTTGCTCCAAAATACGGGGATTATCTGCTTTTTTCGCAGAAAATAAGGAGAATTTCTGCCATTTTGCCACAAAATAAGTGAAATTTCGGCAGTTTTACCCCAAAATAAGGGGAATTTCTGCCTTTTGCCCTATATTAGGGGAATTTCTGCAATTTTGCTCCAAAATACAGAGAATTTATGCCTTTTTGCCTGAAAATAAAGGGAATGTATACCTTTTTGCCATAAAAAGGGAAATTTCTTCATTTTTACCTTAAAATAAGGGGATTTTCCGCCTTTTTGACTCAAAATAAGTGCAATTTCTGACTTTTTTCCAAAAATAAATGGAATTTCTGTCTTCTTGCCCCAAAATAAGGGGAATTTCCGACTTTTTGCCCTGAAATAAGTTAAATTTCAAAAATTTTTCCTTAAAATAATTGAAATTTCTGCAATTTTGCCCCACAGTAATGGGAATTTCTGTATTTTTGCCCCAAAATAAGGGAAATTTCTGCCTTTTTACCACAAAATAAGGGGAATTTCTGCATTTTTGCCACAAAATATAAGGAATTTCTGCTTTTTGCCCCAAAATAAGAAAAATTTCTCCCTTTTTTTCCTGAAATAAGTGAAATTTCTGCAATTTTGGCCCAAAAAATTGAAATTTCTGCAATTTTGTCCCAAAATAAAGAAAATTTCTGGAATTTTGCCCAAAAATAAGGGGAATTTCTGACTTTTTGCCCTGAAATAAGGAGAATTTCTGTCTTTTTGCCCCAAAATAATGTGAATTTCTGAATTTTCCCTCAAAATTAGGGGAATATGTGCAATTTTGCTTCAAAATACGGGGAATTTTTGCCTTATTGAACCAAAATAAAGGAATTTCTGCATTTTTGCACCAATATAAGGGGAATTTCTGAAATTTTGCTCCAAAATACGGGGAATTTTTGCCTTATTGCCAGAAATAAAGTGGAATTTCTGCCTTTTTGCCCTGAAATATTTGAAATTTCTGCAATTTTACCCCAAAATAAGGGGAATTTCTGTTTTTGGCCCCAAAATTAGGAGAATTTCTGATTTTGCCCCAAATTAAGGCAAATTTCTGACTTTTTGCCCCAAAATAACGGGAATTTCAGCCTTTTTACCCCAAAATAAGGGGAATTTCTGCATTTTTGCCCCAAAATATGAAAAATTTTTGCTTTTTTTCTCTGAAATATGTGAAATTTCTGCAATTTTGCCTTAAAATAAAAGAAATTTCTGCAATTTTTCCCCATAATAAAAAAAATTTTTGCAATTTTGCCGCAAAATAAAGGGAATTTCTGTTTTTTGTCCCCAAATAAGGGAAATTTCTGCAATTTTGCCCTAAAATAAGGAGAATTTCTTCCTTTTGCCCCAAAATAAGGAGAATTTCTGCCTTTTTACCCCAAAACAAAGAAAATTACTGCATGTTTTAAGCCAAAATTAGGTGAATTTCTGCAATTTTGCTCCAAAATACGGGGATTATCTGCCTTTTTCGCAGAAAATAAGGGGAATTTCTGCCATTTTTCCACAAAATAAGTGAAATTTCGGCAGTTTTACCCCAAAATAAGGGGAATTTCTGCCTTTTGCCCCAATATTAGGGGAATTTCTGCAATTTTGCTCCAAAATACAGAGAATTTATGCCTTTTTACCTGAAAATAAAGGGAATGTATACCTTTTTGCCATAAAAAGGGAAATTTCTTCATTTTTACCCCAAAATAAGGGGATTTTCCGCCTTTTTGACTCAAAATAAGTGCAATTTCTGACTTTTTTCCAAAAATAAATGGAATTTCTGTCTTCTTGCCCCAAAATAAGGGGAATTTCCGACTTTTTGCCCTGAAATAAGTTAAATTTCAAAAATTTTTCCTTAAAATAATTGAAATTTCTGCAATTTTGCCCCACAGTAATGGGAATTTCTGTTTTTTTGCCCCAAAATAAGGGAAATTTCTGCCTTTTTACCACAAAATAAGGGGAATTTCTGCATTTTTGCCACAAAATATAAGGAATTTCTGCTTTTTGCCCCAAAATAAGAAAAATTTCTGCTTTTTTTTCCTGAAATAAGTGAAATTTCTGCAATTTTGGCCCAAAAAATTGAATTTTCTGCAATTTTGTCCCAAAATAAAGAAAATTTCTGGAATTTTGCCCCAAAATAAGGGGAATTTCTGACTTTTTGCCCTGAAATAAGGAGAATTTCTGTCTTTTTGCCCCAAAATAATGTGAATTTCTGAATTTTCCCTCAAAATTAGGGGAATATGTGCAATTTTGCTTCAAAATACGGGGAATTTTTGCCTTATTGAACCAAAATAAAGGAATTTCTGCATTTTTGCACCAATATAAGGGGAATTTCTGAAATTTTGCTCCAAAATACGGGGAATTTTTGCCTTATTGCCAGAAATAAAGTGGAATTTCTGCCTTTTTGCCCTGAAATATTTGAAATTTCTGCAATTTTACCCCAAAATAAGGGGAATTTCTGTTTTTGGCCCCAAAATTAGGAGAATTTCTGATTTTGCCCCAAATTAAGGCAAATTTCTGACTTTTTGCCCCAAAATAATGGGAATTTCAGGCTTTTTACCCCAAAATAAGGGGAATTTCTGCATTTTTGCCCCAAAATATGAAAAATTTTTGCTTTTTTTCTCTGAAATATGTGAAATTTCTGCAATTTTGCCTTAAAATAAAAGAAATTTCTGCAATTTTTCCCCATAATAAAAAAAATTTTTGCAATTTTGCCGCAAAATAAAGGGAATTTCTGTTTTTTGTCCCCAAATAAGGGAAATTTCTGCAATTTTGCCCTAAAATAAGGAGAATTTCTTCCTTTTGCCCCAAAATAAGGAGAATTTCTGCCTTTTTACCCCAAAACAAAGAAAATTACTGCATGTTTTACGCCAAAATTAGGTGAATTTCTGCAATTTTGCTCCAAAATACGGGGATTATCTGCTTTTTTCGCAGAAAATAAGGAGAATTTCTGCCATTTTGCCACAAAATAAGTGAAATTTCGGCAGTTTTACCCCAAAATAAGGGGAATTTCTGCCTTTTGCCCTATATTAGGGGAATTTCTGCAATTTTGCTCCAAAATACAGAGAATTTATGCTTTTTTGCCTGAAAATAAAGGGAATGTATACCTTTTTGCCATAAAAAGGGAAATTTCTTCATTTTTACCTTAAAATAAGGGGATTTTCCGCCTTTTTGACTCAAAATAAGTGCAATTTCTGACTTTTTTCCAAAAATAAATGGAATTTCTGTCTTCTTGCCCCAAAATAAGGGGAATTTCCGACTTTTTGCCCTGAAATAAGTTAAATTTCAAAAATTTTTCCTTAAAATAATTGAAATTTCTGCAATTTTGCCCCACAGTAATGGGAATTTCTGTATTTTTGCCCCAAAATAAGGGAAATTTCTGCCTTTTTACCACAAAATAAGGGGAATTTCTGCATTTTTGCCACAAAATATAAGGAATTTCTGCTTTTTGCCCCAAAATAAGAAAAATTTCTGCCTTTTTTTCCTGAAATAATTGAAATTTCTGCAATTTTGGCCCAAAAAATTGAAATTTCTGCAATTTTGTCCCAAAATAAAGAAAATTTCTGGAATTTTGCCCCAAAATTAGGGGAATTTCTGACTTTTTGCCCTGAAATAAGGAGAATTTCTGTCTTTTTGCCCCAAAATAATGTGAATTTCTGAATTTTCCCTCAAAATTAGGGGAATATGTGCAATTTTGCTTCAAAATACGGGGAATTTTTGCCTTATTGAACCAAAATAAAGGAATTTCTGCATTTTTGCACCAATATAAGGGGAATTTCTGAAATTTTGCTCCAAAATACGGGGAATTTTTGCCTTATTGCCAGAAATAAAGTGGAATTTCTGCCTTTTTGCCCTGAAATATTTGAAATTTCTGCAATTTTACCCCAAAATAAGGGGAATTTCTGTTTTTGGCCCCAAAATTAGGAGAATTTCTGATTTTGCCCCAAATTAAGGCAAATTTCTGACTTTTTGCCCCAAAATAACGGGAATTTCAGCCTTTTTACCCCAAAATAAGGGGAATTTCTGCATTTTTGCCCCAAAATATGAAAAATTTTTGCTTTTTTTCTCTGAAATATGTGAAATTTCTGCAATTTTGCCTTAAAATAAAAGAAATTTCTGCAATTTTTCCCCATAATAAAAAAAATTTTTGCAATTTTGCCGCAAAATAAAGGGAATTTCTGTTTTTTGTCCCCAAATAAGGGAAATTTCTGCAATTTTGCCCTAAAATAAGGAGAATTTCTTCCTTTTGCCCCAAAATAAGGAGAATTTCTGCCTTTTTACCCCAAAACAAAGAAAATTACTGCATGTTTTAAGCCAAAATTAGGTGAATTTCTGCAATTTTGCTCCAAAATACGGGGATTATCTGCCTTTTTCGCAGAAAATAAGGGGAATTTCTGCCATTTTTCCACAAAATAAGTGAAATTTCGGCAGTTTTACCCCAAAATAAGGGGAATTTCTGCCTTTTGCCCCAATATTAGGGGAATTTCTGCAATTTTGCTCCAAAATACAGAGAATTTATGCCTTTTTGCCTGAAAATAAAGGGAATGTATACCTTTTTGCCATAAAAAGGGAAATTTCTTCATTTTTACCCCAAAATAAGGGGATTTTCCGCCTTTTTGACTCAAAATAAGTGCAATTTCTGACTTTTTTCCAAAAATAAATGGAATTTCTGTCTTCTTGCCCCAAAATAAGGGGAATTTCCGACTTTTTGCCCTGAAATAAGTTAAATTTCAAAAATTTTTCCTTAAAATAATTGAAATTTCTGCAATTTTGCCCCACAGTAATGGGAATTTCTGTTTTTTTGCCCCAAAATAAGGGAAATTTCTGCCTTTTTACCACAAAATAAGGGGAATTTCTGCATTTTTGCCACAAAATATAAGGAATTTCTGCTTTTTGCCCCAAAATAAGAAAAATTTCTGCTTTTTTTTCCTGAAATAAGTGAAATTTCTGCAATTTTGGCCCAAAAAATTGAATTTTCTGCAATTTTGTCCCAAAATAAAGAAAATTTCTGGAATTTTGCCCCAAAATAAGGGGAATTTCTGACTTTTTGCTCTGAAATAAGGAGAATTTCTGTCTTTTTGCCCCAAAATAATGTGAATTTCTGAATTTTCCCTCAAAATTAGGGGAATATGTGCAATTTTGCTTCAAAATACGGGGAATTTTTGCCTTATTGAACCAAAATAAAGGAATTTCTGCATTTTTGCACCAATATAAGGGGAATTTCTGAAATTTTGCTCCAAAATACGGGGAATTTTTGCCTTATTGCCAGAAATAAAGTGGAATTTCTGCCTTTTTGCCCTGAAATATTTGAAATTTCTGCAATTTTACCCCAAAATAAGGGGAATTTCTGTTTTTGGCCCCAAAATTAGGAGAATTTCTGATTTTGCCCCAAATTAAGGCAAATTTCTGACTTTTTGCCCCAAAATAACGGGAATTTCAGCCTTTTTACCCCAAAATAAGGGGAATTTCTGCATTTTTGCCCCAAAATATGAAAAATTTTTGCTTTTTTTCTCTGAAATATGTGAAATTTCTGCTATTTTGCCTTAAAATTAAAGAAATTTCTGCAATTTTTCCCCATAATAAAAAAAATTTTTGCAATTTTGCCGCAAAATAAAGGGAATTTCTGTTTTTTGTCCCCAAATAAGGGAAATTTCTGCAATTTTGCCCTAAAATAAGGAGAATTTCTTCCTTTTGCCCCAAAATAAGGAGAATTTCTGCCTTTTTACCCCAAAACAAAGAAAATTACTGCATGTTTTACGCCAAAATTAGGTGAATTTCTGCAATTTTGCTCCAAAATACGGGGATTATCTGCTTTTTTCGCAGAAAATAAGGAGAATTTCTGCCATTTTGCCACAAAATAAGTGAAATTTCGGCAGTTTTACCCCAAAATAAGGGGAATTTCTGCCTTTTGCCCTATATTAGAGGAATTTCTGCAATTTTGCTCCAAAATACAGAGAATTTATGCCTTTTTGCCTGAAAATAAAGGGAATGTATACCTTTTTGCCATAAAAAGGGAAATTTCTTCATTTTTACCTTAAAATAAGGGGATTTTCCGCCTTTTTGACTCAAAATAAGTGCAATTTCTGACTTTTTTCCAAAAATAAATGGAATTTCTGTCTTCTTGCCCCAAAATAAGGGGAATTTCCGACTTTTTGCCCTGAAATAAGTTAAATTTCAAAAATTTTTCCTTAAAATAATTGAAATTTCTGCAATTTTGCCCCACAGTAATGGGAATTTCTGTATTTTTGCCCCAAAATAAGGGAAATTTCTGCCTTTTTAGCACAAAATAAGGGGAATTTCTGCATTTTTGCCACAAAATATAAGGAATTTCTGCTTTTTGCCCCAAAATAAGAAAAATTTCTCCCTTTTTTTCCTGAAATAAGTGAAATTTCTGCAATTTTGGCCCAAAAAATTGAAATTTCTGCAATTTTGTCCCAAAATAAAGAAAATTTCTGGAATTTTGCCCAAAAATAAGGGGAATTTCTGACTTTTTGCCCTGAAATAAGGAGAATTTCTGTCTTTTTGCCCCAAAATAATGTGAATTTCTGAATTTTCCCTCAAAATTAGGGGAATATGTGCAATTTTGCTTCAAAATACGGGGAATTTTTGCCTTATTGAACCAAAATAAAGGAATTTCTGCATTTTTGCACCAATATAAGGGGAATTTCTGAAATTTTGCTCCAAAATACGGGGAATTTTTGCCTTATTGCCAGAAATAAAGTGGAATTTCTGCCTTTTTGCCCTGAAATATTTGAAATTTCTGCAATTTTACCCCAAAATAAGGGGAATTTCTGTTTTTGGCCCCAAAATTAGGAGAATTTCTGATTTTGCCCCAAATTAAGGCAAATTTCTGACTTTTTGCCCCAAAATAACGGGAATTTCAGCCTTTTTACCCCAAAATAAGGGGAATTTCTGCATTTTTGCCCCAAAATATGAAAAATTTTTGCTTTTTTTCTCTGAAATATGTGAAATTTCTGCAATTTTGCCTTAAAATAAAAGAAATTTCTGCAATTTTTCCCCATAATAAAAAAAATTTTTGCAATTTTGCCGCAAAATAAAGGGAATTTCTGTTTTTTGTCCCCAAATAAGGGAAATTTCTGCAATTTTGCCCTAAAATAAGGAGAATTTCTTCCTTTTGCCCCAAAATAAGGAGAATTTCTGCCTTTTTACCCCAAAACAAAGAAAATTACTGCATGTTTTACGCCAAAATTAGGTGAATTTCTGAAATTTTGCTCCAAAATACGGGGATTATCTGCCTTTTTCGCAGAAAATAAGGGGAATTTCTGCCATTTTTCCACAAAATAAGTGAAATTTCGGCAGTTTTACCCCAAAATAAGGGGAATTTCTGCCTTTTGCCCCAATATTAGGGGAATTTCTGCAATTTTGCTCCAAAATACAGAGAATTTATGCCTTTTTGCCTGAAAATAAAGGGAATGTATACCTTTTTGCCATAAAAAAGGAAATTTCTTCATTTTTACCCCAAAATAAGGGGATTTTCCGCCTTTTTGACTCAAAATAAGTGCAATTTCTGACTTTTTTCCAAAAATAAATGGAATTTCTGTCTTCTTGCCCCAAAATAAGAGGAATTTCCGACTTTTTGCCCTGAAATAAGTTAAATTTCAAAAATGTTTCCTTAAAATAATTGAAATTTCTGCAATTTTGCCCCACAGTAATGGGAATTTCTGTATTTTTGCCCCAAAATAAGGGAAATTTCTGCCTTTTTACCAAAAAATAAGGGGAATTTCTGCATTTTTGCCACAAAATATAAGGAATTTCTGCTTTTTGCCCCAAAATAAGAAAAATTTCTGCCTTTTTTTCCTGAAATAAGTGAAATTTCTGCAATTTTGGCCCAAAAAATTGAAATTTCTGCAATTTTGTCCCAAAATAAAGAAAATTTCTGGAATTTTGCCCCAAAATAAGGGGAATTTCTGACTTTTTGCCCTGAAATAAAGAGAATTTCTGTCTTTTTGCCCCAAAATAATGTGAATTTCTGCATTTTCCCTCAAAATTAGGGGAATATGTGCAATTTTGCTTCAAAATACGGGGAATTTTTGCCTTATTGAACCAAAATAAAGGAATTTCTGCATTTTTGCACCAATATAAGGGGAATTTCTGAAATTTTGCTCCAAAATACGGGGAATTTTTGCCTTATTGCCAGAAATAAAGTGGAATTTCTGCCTTTTTGCCCTGAAATATTTGAAATTTCTGCAATTTTACCCCAAAATAAGGGGAATTTCTGTTTTTGGCCCCAAAATTAGGAGAATTTCTGATTTTGCCCCAAATTAAGGCAAATTTCTGACTTTTTGCCCCAAAATAATGGGAATTTCAGGCTTTTTACCCCAAAATAAGGGGAATTTCTGCATTTTTGCCCCAAAATATGAAAAATTTTTGCTTTTTTTCTCTGAAATATGTGAAATTTCTGCAATTTTGCCTTAAAATAAAAGAAATTTCTGCAATTTTTCCCCATAATAAAAAAAATTTTTGCAACTTTGCCGCAAAATAAAGGGAATTTCTGTTTTTTGTCCCCAAATAAGGGAAATTTCTGCAATTTTGCCCTAAAATAAGGAGAATTTCTTCCTTTTGCCCCAAAATAAGGAGAATTTCTGCCTTTTTACCCCAAAACAAAGAAAATTACTGCATGTTTTACGCCAAAATTAGGTGAATTTCTGCAATTTTGCTCCAAAATACGGGGATTATCTGCTTTTTTCGCAGAAAATAAGGAGAATTTCTGCCATTTTGCCACAAAATAAGTGAAATTTCGGCAGTTTTACCCCAAAATAAGGGGAATTTCTGCCTTTTGCCCTATATTAGGGGAATTTCTGCAATTTTGCTCCAAAATACAGAGAATTTATGCTTTTTTGCCTGAAAATAAAGGGAATGTATACCTTTTTGCCATAAAAAGGGAAATTTCTTCATTTTTACCTTAAAATAAGGGGATTTTCCGCCTTTTTGACTCAAAATAAGTGCAATTTCTGACTTTTTTCCAAAAATAAATGGAATTTCTGTCTTCTTGCCCCAAAATAAGGGGAATTTCCGACTTTTTGCCCTGAAATAAGTTAAATTTCAAAAATTTTTCCTTAAAATAATTGAAATTTCTGCAATTTTGCCCCACAGTAATGGGAATTTCTGTATTTTTGCCCCAAAATAAGGGAAATTTCTGCCTTTTTACCACAAAATAAGGGGAATTTCTGCATTTTTGCCACAAAATATAAGGAATTTCTGCTTTTTGCCCCAAAATAAGAAAAATTTCTGCCTTTTTTTCCTGAAATAATTGAAATTTCTGCAATTTTGGCCCAAAAAATTGAAATTTCTGCAATTTTGTCCCAAAATAAAGAAAATTTCTGGAATTTTGCCCCAAAATAAGGGGAATTTCTGACTTTTTGCCCTGAAATAAGGAGAATTTCTGTCTTTTTGCCCCAAAATAATGTGAATTTCTGAATTTTCCCTCAAAATTAGGGGAATATGTGCAATTTTGCTTCAAAATACGGGGAATTTTTGCCTTATTGAACCAAAATAAAGGAATTTCTGCATTTTTGCACCAATATAAGGGGAATTTCTGAAATTTTGCTCCAAAATACGGGGAATTTTTGCCTTATTGCCAGAAATAAAGTGGAATTTCTGCCTTTTTGCCCTGAAATATTTGAAATTTCTGCAATTTTACCCCAAAATAAGGGGAATTTCTGTTTTTGGCCCCAAAATTATGAGAATTTCTGATTTTGCCCCAAATTAAGGCAAATTTCTGACTTTTTGCCCCAAAATAACGGGAATTTCAGCCTTTTTACCCCAAAATAAGGGGAATTTCTGCATTTTTGCCCCAAAATATGAAAAATTTTTGCTTTTTTTCTCTGAAATATGTGAAATTTCTGCAATTTTGCCTTAAAATAAAAGAAATTTCTGCAATTTTTCCCCATAATAAAAAAAATTTTTGCAATTTTGCCGCAAAATAAAGGGAATTTCTGTTTTTTGTCCCCAAATAAGGGAAATTTCTGCAATTTTGCCCTAAAATAAGGAGAATTTCTTCCTTTTGCCCCAAAATAAGGAGAATTTCTGCCTTTTTACCCCAAAACAAAGAAAATTACTGCATGTTTTAAGCCAAAATTAGGTGAATTTCTGCAATTTTGCTCCAAAATACGGGGATTATCTGCCTTTTTCGCAGAAAATAAGGGGAATTTCTGCCATTTTTCCACAAAATAAGTGAAATTTCGGCAGTTTTACCCCAAAATAAGGGGAATTTCTGCCTTTTGCCCCAATATTAGGGGAATTTCTGCAATTTTGCTCCAAAATACAGAGAATTTATGCCTTTTTACCTGAAAATAAAGGGAATGTATACCTTTTTGCCATAAAAAGGGAAATTTCTTCATTTTTACCCCAAAATAAGGGGATTTTCCGCCTTTTTGACTCAAAATAAGTGCAATTTCTGACTTTTTTCCAAAAATAAATGGAATTTCTGTCTTCTTGCCCCAAAATAAGGGGAATTTCCGACTTTTTGCCCTGAAATAAGTTAAATTTCAAAAATTTTTCCTTAAAATAATTGAAATTTCTGCAATTTTGCCCCACAGTAATGGGAATTTCTGTTTTTTTGCCCCAAAATAAGGGAAATTTCTGCCTTTTTACCACAAAATAAGGGGAATTTCTGCATTTTTGCCACAAAATATAAGGAATTTCTGCTTTTTGCCCCAAAATAAGAAAAATTTCTGCTTTTTTTTCCTGAAATAAGTGAAATTTCTGCAATTTTGGCCCAAAAAATTGAATTTTCTGCAATTTTGTCCCAAAATAAAGAAAATTTCTGGAATTTTGCCCCAAAATAAGGGGAATTTCTGACTTTTTGCCCTGAAATAAGGAGAATTTCTGTCTTTTTGCCCCAAAATAATGTGAATTTCTGAATTTTCCCTCAAAATTAGGGGAATATGTGCAATTTTGCTTCAAAATACGGGGAATTTTTGCCTTATTGAACCAAAATAAAGGAATTTCTGCATTTTTGCACCAATATAAGGGGAATTTCTGAAATTTTGCTCCAAAATACGGGGAATTTTTGCCTTATTGCCAGAAATAAAGTGGAATTTCTGCCTTTTTGCCCTGAAATATTTGAAATTTCTGCAATTTTACCCCAAAATAAGGGGAATTTCTGTTTTTGGCCCCAAAATTAGGAGAATTTCTGATTTTGCCCCAAATTAAGGCAAATTTCTGACTTTTTGCCCCAAAATAACGGGAATTTCAGCCTTTTTACCCCAAAATAAGGGGAATTTCTGCATTTTTGCCCCAAAATATGAAAAATTTTTGCTTTTTTTCTCTGAAATATGTGAAATTTCTGCTATTTTGCCTTAAAATTAAAGAAATTTCTGCAATTTTTCCCCATAATAAAAAAAATTTTTGCAATTTTGCCGCAAAATAAAGGGAATTTCTGTTTTTTGTCCCCAAATAAGGGAAATTTCTGCAATTTTGCCCTAAAATAAGGAGAATTTCTTCCTTTTGCCCCAAAATAAGGAGAATTTCTGCCTTTTTACCCCAAAACAAAGAAAATTACTGCATGTTTTACGCCAAAATTAGGTGAATTTCTGCAATTTTGCTCCAAAATACGGGGATTATCTGCTTTTTTCGCAGAAAATAAGGAGAATTTCTGCCATTTTGCCACAAAATAAGTGAAATTTCGGCAGTTTTACCCCAAAATAAGGGGAATTTCTGCCTTTTGCCCTATATTAGGGGAATTTCTGCAATTTTGCTCCAAAATACAGAGAATTTATGCCTTTTTGCCTGAAAATAAAGGGAATGTATACCTTTTTGCCATAAAAAGGGAAATTTCTTCATTTTTACCTTAAAATAAGGGGATTTTCCGCCTTTTTGACTCAAAATAAGTGCAATTTCTGACTTTTTTCCAAAAATAAATGGAATTTCTGTCTTCTTGCCCCAAAATAAGGGGAATTTCCGACTTTTTGCCCTGAAATAAGTTAAATTTCAAAAATTTTTCCTTAAAATAATTGAAATTTCTGCAATTTTGCCCCACAGTAATGGGAATTTCTGTATTTTTGCCCCAAAATAAGGGAAATTTCTGCCTTTTTACCACAAAATAAGGGGAATTTCTGCATTTTTGCCACAAAATATAAGGAATTTCTGCTTTTTGCCCCAAAATAAGAAAAATTTCTCCCTTTTTTTCCTGAAATAAGTGAAATTTCTGCAATTTTGGCCCAAAAAATTGAAATTTCTGCAATTTTGTCCCAAAATAAAGAAAATTTCTGGAATTTTGCCCAAAAATAAGGGGAATTTCTGACTTTTTGCCCTGAAATAAGGAGAATTTCTGTCTTTTTGCCCCAAAATAATGTGAATTTCTGAATTTTCCCTCAAAATTAGGGGAATATGTGCAATTTTGCTTCAAAATACGGGGAATTTTTGCCTTATTGAACCAAAATAAAGGAATTTCTGCATTTTTGCACCAATATAAGGGGAATTTCTGAAATTTTGCTCCAAAATACGGGGAATTTTTGCCTTATTGCCAGAAATAAAGTGGAATTTCTGCCTTTTTGCCCTGAAATATTTGAAATTTCTGCAATTTTACCCCAAAATAAGGGGAATTTCTGTTTTTGGCCCCAAAATTAGGAGAATTTCTGATTTTGCCCCAAATTAAGGCAAATTTCTGACTTTTTGCCCCAAAATAACGGGAATTTCAGCCTTTTTACCCCAAAATAAGGGGAATTTCTGCATTTTTGCCCCAAAATATGAAAAATTTTTGCTTTTTTTCTCTGAAATATGTGAAATTTCTGCAATTTTGCCTTAAAATAAAAGAAATTTCTGCAATTTTTCCCCATAATAAAAAAAATTTTTGCAATTTTGCCGCAAAATAAAGGGAATTTCTGTTTTTTGTCCCCAAATAAGGGAAATTTCTGCAATTTTGCCCTAAAATAAGGAGAATTTCTTCCTTTTGCCCCAAAATAAGGAGAATTTCTGCCTTTTTACCCCAAAACAAAGAAAATTACTGCATGTTTTACGCCAAAATTAGGTGAATTTCTGAAATTTTGCTCCAAAATACGGGGATTATCTGCCTTTTTCGCAGAAAATAAGGGGAATTTCTGCCATTTTTCCACAAAATAAGTGAAATTTCGGCAGTTTTACCCCAAAATAAGGGGAATTTCTGCCTTTTGCCCCAATATTAGGGGAATTTCTGCAATTTTGCTCCAAAATACAGAGAATTTATGCCTTTTTGCCTGAAAATAAAGGGAATGTATACCTTTTTGCCATAAAAAAGGAAATTTCTTCATTTTTACCCCAAAATAAGGGGATTTTCCGCCTTTTTGACTCAAAATAAGTGCAATTTCTGACTTTTTTCCAAAAATAAATGGAATTTCTGTCTTCTTGCCCCAAAATAAGAGGAATTTCCGACTTTTTGCCCTGAAATAAGTTAAATTTCAAAAATGTTTCCTTAAAATAATTGAAATTTCTGCAATTTTGCCCCACAGTAATGGGAATTTCTGTATTTTTGCCCCAAAATAAGGGAAATTTCTGCCTTTTTACCAAAAAATAAGGGGAATTTCTGCATTTTTGCCACAAAATATAAGGAATTTCTGCTTTTTGCCCCAAAATAAGAAAAATTTCTGCCTTTTTTTCCTGAAATAAGTGAAATTTCTGCAATTTTGGCCCAAAAAATTGAAATTTCTGCAATTTTGTCCCAAAATAAAGAAAATTTCTGGAATTTTGCCCCAAAATAAGGGGAATTTCTGACTTTTTGCCCTGAAATAAAGAGAATTTCTGTCTTTTTGCCCCAAAATAATGTGAATTTCTGCATTTTCCCTCAAAATTAGGGGAATATGTGCAATTTTGCTTCAAAATACGGGGAATTTTTGCCTTATTGAACCAAAATAAAGGAATTTCTGCATTTTTGCACCAATATAAGGGGAATTTCTGAAATTTTGCTCCAAAATACGGGGAATTTTTGCCTTATTGCCAGAAATAAAGTGGAATTTCTGCCTTTTTGCCCTGAAATATTTGAAATTTCTGCAATTTTACCCCAAAATAAGGGGAATTTCTGTTTTTGGCCCCAAAATTAGGAGAATTTCTGATTTTGCCCCAAATTAAGGCAAATTTCTGACTTTTTGCCCCAAAATAATGGGAATTTCAGGCTTTTTACCCCAAAATAAGGGGAATTTCTGCATTTTTGCCCCAAAATATGAAAAATTTTTGCTTTTTTTCTCTGAAATATGTGAAATTTCTGCAATTTTGCCTTAAAATAAAAGAAATTTCTGCAATTTTTCCCCATAATAAAAAAAATTTTTGCAATTTTGCCGCAAAATAAAGGGAATTTCTGTTTTTTGTCCCCAAATAAGGGAAATTTCTGCAATTTTGCCCTAAAATAAGGAGAATTTCTTCCTTTTGCCCCAAAATAAGGAGAATTTCTGCCTTTTTACCCCAAAACAAAGAAAATTACTGCATGTTTTACGCCAAAATTAGGTGAATTTCTGCAATTTTGCTCCAAAATACGGGGATTATCTGCTTTTTTCGCAGAAAATAAGGAGAATTTCTGCCATTTTGCCACAAAATAAGTGAAATTTCGGCAGTTTTACCCCAAAATAAGGGGAATTTCTGCCTTTTGCCCTATATTAGGGGAATTTCTGCAATTTTGCTCCAAAATACAGAGAATTTATGCTTTTTTGCCTGAAAATAAAGGGAATGTATACCTTTTTGCCATAAAAAGGGAAATTTCTTCATTTTTACCTTAAAATAAGGGGATTTTCCGCCTTTTTGACTCAAAATAAGTGCAATTTCTGACTTTTTTCCAAAAATAAATGGAATTTCTGTCTTCTTGCCCCAAAATAAGGGGAATTTCCGACTTTTTGCCCTGAAATAAGTTAAATTTCAAAAATTTTTCCTTAAAATAATTGAAATTTCTGCAATTTTGCCCCACAGTAATGGGAATTTCTGTATTTTTGCCCCAAAATAAGGGAAATTTCTGCCTTTTTACCACAAAATAAGGGGAATTTCTGCATTTTTGCCACAAAATATAAGGAATTTCTGCTTTTTGCCCCAAAATAAGAAAAATTTCTGCCTTTTTTTCCTGAAATAATTGAAATTTCTGCAATTTTGGCCCAAAAAATTGAAATTTCTGCAATTTTGTCCCAAAATAAAGAAAATTTCTGGAATTTTGCCCCAAAATAAGGGGAATTTCTGACTTTTTGCCCTGAAATAAGGAGAATTTCTGTCTTTTTGCCCCAAAATAATGTGAATTTCTGAATTTTCCCTCAAAATTAGGGGAATATGTGCAATTTTGCTTCAAAATACGGGGAATTTTTGCCTTATTGAACCAAAATAAAGGAATTTCTGCATTTTTGCACCAATATAAGGGGAATTTCTGAAATTTTGCTCCAAAATACGGGGAATTTTTGCCTTATTGCCAGAAATAAAGTGGAATTTCTGCCTTTTTGCCCTGAAATATTTGAAATTTCTGCAATTTTACCCCAAAATAAGGGGAATTTCTGTTTTTGGCCCCAAAATTAGGAGAATTTCTGATTTTGCCCCAAATTAAGGCAAATTTCTGACTTTTTGCCCCAAAATAACGGGAATTTCAGCGTTTTTACCCCAAAATAAGGGGAATTTCTGCATTTTTGCCCCAAAATATGAAAAATTTTTGCTTTTTTTCTCTGAAATATGTGAAATTTCTGCAATTTTGCCTTAAAATAAAAGAAATTTCTGCAATTTTTCCCCATAATAAAAAAAATTTTTGCAATTTTGCCGCAAAATAAAGGGAATTTCTGTTTTTTGTCCCCAAATAAGGGAAATTTCTGCAATTTTGCCCTAAAATAAGGAGAATTTCTTCCTTTTGCCCCAAAATAAGGAGAATTTCTGCCTTTTTACCCCAAAACAAAGAAAATTACTGCATGTTTTAAGCCAAAATTAGGTGAATTTCTGCAATTTTGCTCCAAAATACGGGGATTATCTGCCTTTTTCGCAGAAAATAAGGGGAATTTCTGCCATTTTTCCACAAAATAAGTGAAATTTCGGCAGTTTTACCCCAAAATAAGGGGAATTTCTGCCTTTTGCCCCAATATTAGGGGAATTTCTGCAATTTTGCTCCAAAATACAGAGAATTTATGCCTTTTTGCCTGAAAATAAAGGGAATGTATACCTTTTTGCCATAAAAAGGGAAATTTCTTCATTTTTACCCCAAAATAAGGGGATTTTCCGCCTTTTTGACTCAAAATAAGTGCAATTTCTGACTTTTTTCCAAAAATAAATGGAATTTCTGTCTTCTTGCCCCAAAATAAGGGGAATTTCCGACTTTTTGCCCTGAAATAAGTTAAATTTCAAAAATTTTTCCTTAAAATAATTGAAATTTCTGCAATTTTGCCCCACAGTAATGGGAATTTCTGTTTTTTTGCCCCAAAATAAGGGAAATTTCTGCCTTTTTACCACAAAATAAGGGGAATTTCTGCATTTTTGCCACAAAATATAAGGAATTTCTGCTTTTTGCCCCAAAATAAGAAAAATTTCTGCTTTTTTTTCCTGAAATAAGTGAAATTTCTGCAATTTTGGCCCAAAAAATTGAATTTTCTGCAATTTTGTCCCAAAATAAAGAAAATTTCTGGAATTTTGCCCCAAAATAAGGGGAATTTCTGACTTTTTGCCCTGAAATAAGGAGAATTTCTGTCTTTTTGCCCCAAAATAATGTGAATTTCTGAATTTTCCCTCAAAATTAGGGGAATATGTGCAATTTTGCTTCAAAATACGGGGAATTTTTGCCTTATTGAACCAAAATAAAGGAATTTCTGCATTTTTGCACCAATATAAGGGGAATTTCTGAAATTTTGCTCCAAAATACGGGGAATTTTTGCCTTATTGCCAGAAATAAAGTGGAATTTCTGCCTTTTTGCCCTGAAATATTTGAAATTTCTGCAATTTTACCCCAAAATAAGGGGAATTTCTGTTTTTGGCCCCAAAATTAGGAGAATTTCTGATTTTGCCCCAAATTAAGGCAAATTTCTGACTTTTTGCCCCAAAATAACGGGAATTTCAGCCTTTTTACCCCAAAATAAGGGGAATTTCTGCATTTTTGCCCCAAAATATGAAAAATTTTTGCTTTTTTTCTCTGAAATATGTGAAATTTCTGCTATTTTGCCTTAAAATTAAAGAAATTTCTGCAATTTTTCCCCATAATAAAAAAAATTTTTGCAATTTTGCCGCAAAATAAAGGGAATTTCTGTTTTTTGTCCCCAAATAAGGGAAATTTCTGCAATTTTGCCCTAAAATAAGGAGAATTTCTTCCTTTTGCCCCAAAATAAGGAGAATTTCTGCCTTTTTACCCCAAAACAAAGAAAATTACTGCATGTTTTACGCCAAAATTAGGTGAATTTCTGCAATTTTGCTCCAAAATACGGGGATTATCTGCCTTTTTCGCAGAAAATAAGGGGAATTTCTGCCATTTTGCCACAAAATAAGTGAAATTTCGGCAGTTTTACCCCAAAATAAGGGGAATTTCTGCCTTTTGCCCCAATATTAGGGGAATTTCTGCAATTTTGCTCCAAAATACAGAGAATTTATGCCTTTTTGCCTGAAAATAAAGGGAATGTATACCTTTTTGCCATAAAAAGGGAAATTTCTTCATTTTTACCCCAAAATAAGGGGATTTTCCGCCTTTTTGACTCAAAATAAGTGCAATTTCTGACTTTTTTCCAAAAATAAATGGAATTTCTGTCTTCTTGCCCCAAAATAAGGGGAATTTCCGACTTTTTGCCCTGAAATAAGTTAAATTTCAAAAATTTTTCCTTAAAATAATTGAAATTTCTGCAATTTTGCCCCACAGTAATGGGAATTTCTGTATTTTTGCCCCAAAATAAGGGAAATTTCTGCCTTTTTACCACAAAATAAGGGGAATTTCTGCATTTTTGCCACAAAATATAAGGAATTTCTGCTTTTTGCCCCAAAATAAGAAAAATTTCTCCCTTTTTTTCCTGAAATAAGTGAAATTTCTGCAATTTTGGCCCAAAAAATTGAAATTTCTGCAATTTTGTCCCAAAATAAAGAAAATTTCTGGAATTTTGCCCAAAAATAAGGGGAATTTCTGACTTTTTGCCCTGAAATAAGGAGAATTTCTGTCTTTTTGCCCCAAAATAATGTGAATTTCTGAATTTTCCCTCAAAATTAGGGGAATATGTGCAATTTTGCTTCAAAATACGGGGAATTTTTGCCTTATTGAACCAAAATAAAGGAATTTCTGCATTTTTGCACCAATATAAGGGGAATTTCTGAAATTTTGCTCCAAAATACGGGGAATTTTTGCCTTATTGCCAGAAATAAAGTGGAATTTCTGCCTTTTTGCCCTGAAATATTTGAAATTTCTGCAATTTTACCCCAAAATAAGGGGAATTTCTGTTTTTGGCCCCAAAATTAGGAGAATTTCTGATTTTGCCCCAAATTAAGGCAAATTTCTGACTTTTTGCCCCAAAATAACGGGAATTTCAGCCTTTTTACCCCAAAATAAGGGGAATTTCTGCATTTTTGCCCCAAAATATGAAAAATTTTTGCTTTTTTTCTCTGAAATATGTGAAATTTCTGCAATTTTGCCTTAAAATAAAAGAAATTTCTGCAATTTTTCCCCATAATAAAAAAAATTTTTGCAATTTTGCCGCAAAATAAAGGGAATTTCTGTTTTTTGTCCCCAAATAAGGGAAATTTCTGCAATTTTGCCCTAAAATAAGGAGAATTTCTTCCTTTTGCCCCAAAATAAGGAGAATTTCTGCCTTTTTACCCCAAAACAAAGAAAATTACTGCATGTTTTACGCCAAAATTAGGTGAATTTCTGAAATTTTGCTCCAAAATACGGGGATTATCTGCCTTTTTCGCAGAAAATAAGGGGAATTTCTGCCATTTTTCCACAAAATAAGTGAAATTTCGGCAGTTTTACCCCAAAATAAGGGGAATTTCTGCCTTTTGCCCCAATATTAGGGGAATTTCTGCAATTTTGCTCCAAAATACAGAGAATTTATGCCTTTTTGCCTGAAAATAAAGGGAATGTATACCTTTTTGCCATAAAAAAGGAAATTTCTTCATTTTTACCCCAAAATAAGGGGATTTTCCGCCTTTTTGACTCAAAATAAGTGCAATTTCTGACTTTTTTCCAAAAATAAATGGAATTTCTGTCTTCTTGCCCCAAAATAAGAGGAATTTCCGACTTTTTGCCCTGAAATAAGTTAAATTTCAAAAATGTTTCCTTAAAATAATTGAAATTTCTGCAATTTTGCCCCACAGTAATGGGAATTTCTGTATTTTTGCCCCAAAATAAGGGAAATTTCTGCCTTTTTACCAAAAAATAAGGGGAATTTCTGCATTTTTGCCACAAAATATAAGGAATTTCTGCTTTTTGCCCCAAAATAAGAAAAATTTCTGCCTTTTTTTCCTGAAATAAGTGAAATTTCTGCAATTTTGGCCCAAAAAATTGAAATTTCTGCAATTTTGTCCCAAAATAAAGAAAATTTCTGGAATTTTGCCCCAAAATAAGGGGAATTTCTGACTTTTTGCCCTGAAATAAAGAGAATTTCTGTCTTTTTGCCCCAAAATAATGTGAATTTCTGCATTTTCCCTCAAAATTAGGGGAATATGTGCAATTTTGCTTCAAAATACGGGGAATTTTTGCCTTATTGAACCAAAATAAAGGAATTTCTGCATTTTTGCACCAATATAAGGGGAATTTCTGAAATTTTGCTCCAAAATACGGGGAATTTTTGCCTTATTGCCAGAAATAAAGTGGAATTTCTGCCTTTTTGCCCTGAAATATTTGAAATTTCTGCAATTTTACCCCAAAATAAGGGGAATTTCTGTTTTTGGCCCCAAAATTAGGAGAATTTCTGATTTTGCCCCAAATTAAGGCAAATTTCTGACTTTTTGCCCCAAAATAATGGGAATTTCAGGCTTTTTACCCCAAAATAAGGGGAATTTCTGCATTTTTGCCCCAAAATATGAAAAATTTTTGCTTTTTTTCTCTGAAATATGTGAAATTTCTGCAATTTTGCCTTAAAATAAAAGAAATTTCTGCAATTTTTCCCCATAATAAAAAAAATTTTTGCAATTTTGCCGCAAAATAAAGGGAATTTCTGTTTTTTGTCCCCAAATAAGGGAAATTTCTGCAATTTTGCCCTAAAATAAGGAGAATTTCTTCCTTTTGCCCCAAAATAAGGAGAATTTCTGCCTTTTTACCCCAAAACAAAGAAAATTACTGCATGTTTTACGCCAAAATTAGGTGAATTTCTGCAATTTTGCTCCAAAATACGGGGATTATCTGCTTTTTTCGCAGAAAATAAGGAGAATTTCTGCCATTTTGCCACAAAATAAGTGAAATTTCGGCAGTTTTACCCCAAAATAAGGGGAATTTCTGCCTTTTGCCCTATATTAGGGGAATTTCTGCAATTTTGCTCCAAAATACAGAGAATTTATGCTTTTTTGCCTGAAAATAAAGGGAATGTATACCTTTTTGCCATAAAAAGGGAAATTTCTTCATTTTTACCTTAAAATAAGGGGATTTTCCGCCTTTTTGACTCAAAATAAGTGCAATTTCTGACTTTTTTCCAAAAATAAATGGAATTTCTGTCTTCTTGCCCCAAAATAAGGGGAATTTCCGACTTTTTGCCCTGAAATAAGTTAAATTTCAAAAATTTTTCCTTAAAATAATTGAAATTTCTGCAATTTTGCCCCACAGTAATGGGAATTTCTGTATTTTTGCCCCAAAATAAGGGAAATTTCTGCCTTTTTACCACAAAATAAGGGGAATTTCTGCATTTTTGCCACAAAATATAAGGAATTTCTGCTTTTTGCCCCAAAATAAGAAAAATTTCTGCCTTTTTTTCCTGAAATAATTGAAATTTCTGCAATTTTGGCCCAAAAAATTGAAATTTCTGCAATTTTGTCCCAAAATAAAGAAAATTTCTGGAATTTTGCCCCAAAATAAGGGGAATTTCTGACTTTTTGCCCTGAAATAAGGAGAATTTCTGTCTTTTTGCCCCAAAATAATGTGAATTTCTGAATTTTCCCTCAAAATTAGGGGAATATGTGCAATTTTGCTTCAAAATACGGGGAATTTTTGCCTTATTGAACCAAAATAAAGGAATTTCTGCATTTTTGCACCAATATAAGGGGAATTTCTGAAATTTTGCTCCAAAATACGGGGAATTTTTGCCTTATTGCCAGAAATAAAGTGGAATTTCTGCCTTTTTGCCCTGAAATATTTGAAATTTCTGCAATTTTACCCCAAAATAAGGGGAATTTCTGTTTTTGGCCCCAAAATTAGGAGAATTTCTGATTTTGCCCCAAATTAAGGCAAATTTCTGACTTTTTGCCCCAAAATAACGGGAATTTCAGCGTTTTTACCCCAAAATAAGGGGAATTTCTGCATTTTTGCCCCAAAATATGAAAAATTTTTGCTTTTTTTCTCTGAAATATGTGAAATTTCTGCAATTTTGCCTTAAAATAAAAGAAATTTCTGCAATTTTTCCCCATAATAAAAAAAATTTTTGCAATTTTGCCGCAAAATAAAGGGAATTTCTGTTTTTTGTCCCCAAATAAGGGAAATTTCTGCAATTTTGCCCTAAAATAAGGAGAATTTCTTCCTTTTGCCCCAAAATAAGGAGAATTTCTGCCTTTTTACCCCAAAACAAAGAAAATTACTGCATGTTTTAAGCCAAAATTAGGTGAATTTCTGCAATTTTGCTCCAAAATACGGGGATTATCTGCCTTTTTCGCAGAAAATAAGGGGAATTTCTGCCATTTTTCCACAAAATAAGTGAAATTTCGGCAGTTTTACCCCAAAATAAGGGGAATTTCTGCCTTTTGCCCCAATATTAGGGGAATTTCTGCAATTTTGCTCCAAAATACAGAGAATTTATGCCTTTTTGCCTGAAAATAAAGGGAATGTATACCTTTTTGCCATAAAAAGGGAAATTTCTTCATTTTTACCCCAAAATAAGGGGATTTTCCGCCTTTTTGACTCAAAATAAGTGCAATTTCTGACTTTTTTCCAAAAATAAATGGAATTTCTGTCTTCTTGCCCCAAAATAAGGGGAATTTCCGACTTTTTGCCCTGAAATAAGTTAAATTTCAAAAATTTTTCCTTAAAATAATTGAAATTTCTGCAATTTTGCCCCACAGTAATGGGAATTTCTGTTTTTTTGCCCCAAAATAAGGGAAATTTCTGCCTTTTTACCACAAAATAAGGGGAATTTCTGCATTTTTGCCACAAAATATAAGGAATTTCTGCTTTTTGCCCCAAAATAAGAAAAATTTCTGCTTTTTTTTCCTGAAATAAGTGAAATTTCTGCAATTTTGGCCCAAAAAATTGAATTTTCTGCAATTTTGTCCCAAAATAAAGAAAATTTCTGGAATTTTGCCCCAAAATAAGGGGAATTTCTGACTTTTTGCCCTGAAATAAGGAGAATTTCTGTCTTTTTGCCCCAAAATAATGTGAATTTCTGAATTTTCCCTCAAAATTAGGGGAATATGTGCAATTTTGCTTCAAAATACGGGGAATTTTTGCCTTATTGAACCAAAATAAAGGAATTTCTGCATTTTTGCACCAATATAAGGGGAATTTCTGAAATTTTGCTCCAAAATACGGGGAATTTTTGCCTTATTGCCAGAAATAAAGTGGAATTTCTGCCTTTTTGCCCTGAAATATTTGAAATTTCTGCAATTTTACCCCAAAATAAGGGGAATTTCTGTTTTTGGCCCCAAAATTAGGAGAATTTCTGATTTTGCCCCAAATTAAGGCAAATTTCTGACTTTTTGCCCCAAAATAACGGGAATTTCAGCCTTTTTACCCCAAAATAAGGGGAATTTCTGCATTTTTGCCCCAAAATATGAAAAATTTTTGCTTTTTTTCTCTGAAATATGTGAAATTTCTGCTATTTTGCCTTAAAATTAAAGAAATTTCTGCAATTTTTCCCCATAATAAAAAAAATTTTTGCAATTTTGCCGCAAAATAAAGGGAATTTCTGTTTTTTGTCCCCAAATAAGGGAAATTTCTGCAATTTTGCCCTAAAATAAGGAGAATTTCTTCCTTTTGCCCCAAAATAAGGAGAATTTCTGCCTTTTTACCCCAAAACAAAGAAAATTACTGCATGTTTTACGCCAAAATTAGGTGAATTTCTGCAATTTTGCTCCAAAATACGGGGATTATCTGCCTTTTTCGCAGAAAATAAGGGGAATTTCTGCCATTTTGCCACAAAATAAGTGAAATTTCGGCAGTTTTACCCCAAAATAAGGGGAATTTCTGCCTTTTGCCCCAATATTAGGGGAATTTCTGCAATTTTGCTCCAAAATACAGAGAATTTATGCCTTTTTGCCTGAAAATAAAGGGAATGTATACCTTTTTGCCATAAAAAGGGAAATTTCTTCATTTTTACCCCAAAATAAGGGGATTTTCCGCCTTTTTGACTCAAAATAAGTGCAATTTCTGACTTTTTTCCAAAAATAAATGGAATTTCTGTCTTCTTGCCCCAAAATAAGGGGAATTTCCGAATTTTTGCCCTGAAATAAGTTAAATTTCAAAAATTTTTCCTTAAAATAATTGAAATTTGTGCAATTTTGCCCCACAGTAATGGGTATTTCTGTATTTTTGCCCCAAAATTAGGGAAATTTCTGCCTTTTTACCACAAAATAAGGGGAATTTCTGCATTTTGCCCCAAATTAAGGCAAATTTTTGACTTTTTGCCCTGAAATAAGTGAAAATTCTGCAATTTTGCTCCAAAATAAGGAGATTTTCTGCCTTTTTGCCAAAATAAGGGGAATTTCAACATTTTACCTTCAAATAAGGGGAATTTCCGCATTTTTGCCACAAATTATGAGGAATTTCTGCCTTTTTGCCCCAAAATAATGGGAATTTCAGCCTTTTTACCCCAAAATAAGGGGAATTTCTGCCTTTTGCCCAAAATATGGGGAATTTCTGACATTTTGTTCCAAAATAAGGAAAATTTCTTCAATTTTGTACCAAAATAAAATTAATTTCTGCTTTCTGCCCCAAAATAAAAGTAATTTCTGACTTTTTGCCCTGAAATAAATGAAATTTCTGAAATTTTGCCCGAAAATAAGAGAAATTTGTGCCTTTTTGCCCCAAAAAGAGGGGAATTTCTGCCTTTTAACCCCAAAATATGGGGAATTTCAGCATTTTACCTCAAAATAAGGGGAATTTCAGCCTTTTTGCACCAAAATATGGGGAATTTCTGCCTTTTTGCCACAGAATAAGAAAAATTTCTGCAATTCTGTACCAAAATAAAAGAAATTTCTAAAGTTTTGCCACCAAATAAAGGAAACTTCTGATTTTTGCCCGTAAATAAGGAGAATTTCTGTATTTTTGCCCCCCAAAAAAGGGAATTTCTGCCTTTTTGACCCAAAATTAGGGGAGTTTCTGCAATTTTGCTCCAAAATACAGGGATTTTCTGCCTTTTTCGCAGAAAATAAGGGGAATTTCTGCCATTTTGCCGCAAAATAAGTGAAATTTCTGCAGTTTTACCCCAAAATAAGGGGAATTTCTGCCTTTTTAAACCAATATTTGGGGAATTTCTGCAATTTTGCTCCAAAATACAGAGAATTTCTGCCTTTTTGCCCGAAAATAAAGGGAATGTATAACTTTTTGCCATAAAAAGGGAAATTTTTTCATTTTTACCCCAAAATAAGGGGATTTTCCGCCTTTTTGACTCAAAATAAGTGCAATTTCTGACTTTTTTCCAAAAATAAATGGAATTTCTGTATTTTTTCCCCAAAATAAGGGGAATTAACGACTTTTTGCCCTGAAATAAGTTAAATTTCAAAAATTTTTCCCCAAAATAATTGAAATTTCTGCAATTTTGCCCCAAAGTAAGGGGAATTTCTGTATTTTTGCCCCAAAATAAGGGAAATTTCTGCCTTTTTACCTCAAAATAAAGGGAATTTCTGCATTTTTGCCACAAAATAAAAGGAATTTCTGCTTTTTGCCCCAAAATAAGAAAAATTTCTGCCTTTTTTCCCTGAAATAAGTGAAATTTCTGCAATTTTGGCCCAAAAAATTAAAATTTCTGCAATTTTGTCCCAAAATAAAGGAAATTTCTGTAATTTTGCCCCAAAATAAGGGGAATTTCTGACTTTTTGCCCTGAAATAAGGAGAATTTATGTCTTTTTGCCCCAAAATAATGTGAATTTCTGCATTTTTCCTGAAATTTAGGGGAATATGTGCAATTTTGCTTCAAAATACCTGGAATTTTTGACTTATTGAACCAAAATAAAGGAATTTCTGCATTTTTGCACCAATATAAGGGGAATTTCTGAAATTTTGCTCCAAAATACGGGGAATTTTTGCCTTATTGCCAGAAATAAAGTGGAATTTCTGCCTTTTTGCCCTGAAATATTTGAAATTTCCGAAATTTTACCCCAGAATAAGGGAAATTTCTGTTTTTGGCCCCAAAATTAGGAGAATTTCTGCTTTTTGCCCCAAATTAAGGCAAATTTTTGACTTTATGCCCTGAAATAAGTGAAATTTCTGCAATTTTGCACCAAAATAAGGAGAATTTCTGCCTTTTTGCCAAAATAAGGGGAATTTCAGCATTTTACCTTCAAATAAGGGGAATTTCTGACTTTTGCCACAAAATATGAGGAATTTCTGCCTTTTTGCTTCAAGATAACGGGAATTTCAGCCTTTTTACCCCAAAATAAGGGGAATTTCTGCATTTTTGCCCCAAAATATGAAAAATTTTTGCTTTTTTTCTCTGAAATATGTGAAATTTCTGCAATTTTGTATTAAAATAAAAGAAATTTCTGCAATTTTTCCCCATAATAAAAAAATTTTTTGCAATTTTGCCGCAAAATAAAGGGAATTTCTGTTTTTTGTCCCCAAATAAGGGAAATTTCTGCAATTTTGCCATAAAATAAGGAGAATTTCTTCCTTTTGCCCCAAAATAAGGAGAATTTCTGCCTTTTTGCCCCAAAACAAGAAAATTACTGCATGTTTTACGCCAAAATTAGGTGAATTTCTGCAATTTTGCTCCAAAATACGGGGATTTTCTGCCTTTTTCGAAGAAAATAAGGGGAATTTCTGCCATTTTGCCACAAAATAAGTGAAATTTCTGCAGTTTTACCCCAAAATAAGGGGAATTTCTGCCTTTTGCCCCAATATTAGGGGAATTTCTGCAAGTTTGCTCCAAAATACAGAGAATTTATGCCTTTTTGCCTGAAAATAAAGGGAATATATAACTTTTTGCCATAAAAAGGGAAATTTCTTCATTTTTACCCCAAAATAAGGGGATTTTCCGCCTTTTTGACTCAAAATAAGTGCAATTTCTGACTTTTTTCCAAAAATAAATGGAATTTCTGTATTTTTTCCCCAAAATAAGGGGAATTTCGGACTTTTTGCCCTGAAATAAGTTAAATTTCAAAAATTTTTCCTTAAAATAATTGAAATTTCTGCAATTTTGCCCCACAGTAATGGGAATTTCTGTATTTTTGCCCCAAAATAAGGGAAATTTCTGCCTTTTTACCACAAAATAAGGGAAATTTCTGCATTTTTGCCACAAAATATAAGGAATTTCTGCTTTTTGCCCCAAAATAAGAAAAATTTCTGCCTTTTTTCCCTGAAATAAGTGAAATTTCTGCAATTTTGGCCCAAAAAATTGAAATTTCTGCAATTTTGTCCCAAAATAAAGAAAATTTCTGGAATTTTGCCCCAAAATAAGGGGAATTTCTGATTTTTGCCCTGAAATAAGGAGAATTTCTGTCTTTTTGCCCCAAAATAATGTGAATTTCTGCATTTTCCCTGAAAATTAGGGGAATATGTGCAATTTTGCTTCAAAATACCTGGAATTTTTGCCTTATTGAACCAAAATAAAGGAATTTCTGCATTTTTGCACCAATATAAGGGGAATTTCTGAAATTTTGCTCCAAAATACGGGGAATTTTTGCCTTATTGCCAGAAATAAAGTGGAATTTCTGCCTTTTTGCCCTGAAATATTTGAAATTTCTGCAATTTTACCCCAAAATAAGGGGAATTTCTGTTTTTGGCCCAAAAATTAGGAGATTTCTGATTTTGCCCCAAAATAAGGCAAATTTCTGACTTTTTGCCCCAAAATAATGGGAATTTCAGCCTTTTTACCCCAAAATAAGGGGAATTTCTGCATTTTTGCCCCAAAATATGAAAAATTTTTGCTTTTTTTCTCTGAAATATGTGAAATTTCTGCAATTTTGCCTTAAAATAAAAGAAATTTCTGCAATTTTTGCCCATAATAAAAAAAATTTTTGCAATTTTGCCGCAAAATATAGGGAATTTCTGTTTTTTGTCCCCAAATAAGGGAAATTTGTGCAATTTTGCCCTAAAATAAGGAGAATTTCTTCTTTTTGCCCCACAATAAGGAGAATTTCTGCCTTTTTACCCCAAAACAAAGAAAATTACTGCATGTTTTACGCCAAAATTAGGTGAATTTCTGCAATTTTGCTCCAAAATACGGGGATTATCTGCCTTTTTCGCAGAAAATAAGGGGAATTTCTGCCATTTTGCCACAAAATAAGTGAAATTTCGGCAGTTTTACCCCAAAATAATGGGAATTTCTGCCTTTTGCCCCAATATTAGGGGAATTTCTGCAATTTTGCTCCAAAATACAGAGAATTTATGCCTTTTTGCCTGAAAATAAAGGGAATGTATACCTTTTTGCCATAAAAAGGGAAATTTCTTCATTTTTACCCCAAAATAAGGGGATTTTCCACCTTTTTGACTCAAAATAAGTGCAATTTCTGACTTTTTTCCAAAAATAAATGGAATTTCTGTATTTTTTCCCCAAAATAAGGGGAATTAACGACTTTTTGCCCTGAAATAAATTAAATTTCAAAAATTTTTCCCCAAAATAATTGAAATTTCTGCAATTTTGCCCCAAAATAAGGGAAATTTCTGTATTTTTGCCCCAAAATAAGGGAAATTTCTGCCTTTTTACCACAAAATAAGGGGAATTTCTGCATTTTTGCCACAAAATATAAGGAATTTCTGCTTTTTGCCCCAAAATAAGAAAAATTTCTGCCTTTTTTTCCTGAAATAAGTGAAATTTCTGCAATTTTGGCCCAAAAAATTGAAATTTCTGCAATTTTGTCACAAAATAAAGAAAATTTCTGGAATTTTGCCCCAAAATAAGGGGAATTTCTGATTTTTGCCCTGAAATAAAGAGAATTTCTGTCTTTTTGCCCCAAAATAATGTGAATTTCTGCATTTTCCCTCAAAATTAGGGGAATATGTGCAATTTTGCTTCAAAATACGGGGAATTTTTGCCTTATTGAACCAAAATAAAGGAATTTCTGCATTTTTGCACCAATATAAGGGGAATTTCTGAAATTTTGCTCCAAAATACGGGGAATTTTTGCCTTATTGCCAGAAATAAAGTGGAATTTCTGCCTTTTTGCCCTGAAATATTTGAAATTTCCGCAATTTTACCCCAGAATAAGGGGAATTTCTGTTTTTGGCCCCAAAATTAGGAGAATTTCTGCTTTTTGCCTCAAATTAAGGCAAATTTTTGACTTTTTGCCCTGAAATAAGTAAAAATTCTGCAATTTTGCTCCAAAATAAGGAGAATTTCTGCCTTTTTGCCAAAATAAGGGGAATTTCAGCATTTTACCTTCAAATAAGGGGAATTTCCGCATTTTTGCCACAAAATATGAGGAATTTCTGCCTTTTTGCCCCAAAATAATGGGAATTTCAGCCTTTTTACCCCAAAATAAGGGGAATTTCTGCCTTTTGCCCAAAATATGGGGAATTTCTGACATTTTGTTCCAAAATAAGGAAAATTTCTTCAATTTTGTACCAAAATAAAAGAAATTTCTGCTTTCTGCCCCAAAATAAAAGTAATTTCTGACTTTTTGCCCTGAAATAAATGAAATTTCTGAAATTTTGCCCGAAAATAAGAGAAATTTGTGCCTTTTTGCCCCAAAAGGAGGGGAATTTCTGCCTTTTAACCCCAAAATATGAGGAATTTCAGCATTTTACCTCAAAATAATAGGAATTTCAGCCTTTTTGCACCAAAATATGGGGAATTTCTGCATTTTTGCCACAAAATAAGAAAAATTTCTGCAATTCTGTACCAAAATAAAAGAAATTTCTAAAATTTTGCCCCCCAAATAAAGGAAACTTCTGATTTTTGCCCCTAAATAAGGAGAATTTCTGTATTTTTGCCCCCCCAAAAAGGGAATTTCTGCCTTTTTGACCCAAAATTAGGGGAGTTTCTGCAATTTTGCTCTAAAATACGGGGATTTTCTGCCTTTTTCGCAGAAAATAAGGGGAATTTCTGCCATTTTGCCGCAAAATAAGTGAAATTTCGGCAGTTTTACCCCAAAATGAGGGGAATATCTGCCTTTTTGCCCCAATATTAGGGGAATTTCTGCAATTTTGCTCCAAAATACAGAGAATTTCTGCCTTTTTGCCCGAAAATAAAGGGAATGTATACCTTTTTGCCATAAAAAGGGAAATTTTTTCATTTTTACCCCAAAATAAGGGGATTTTCCGCCTTTTTGACTCAAATAAAGTGCAATTTCTGACTTTTTTCCAAAAATAAATGGAATTTCTGTATTTTTGCCCCAAAATAAGGGTAATTTCCGAATTTTGCCCTGAAATAAGTTAAATTTCAAAAATTTTTCCCCAAAATAATTGAAATTTCTGCAATTTTGCCTCAAAATAAGGGAAATTTCTGTATTTTTGCCCCAAAATAATGGAAATTTCTGCCTTTTTACCTCAAAATAAGGGGAATTTCTGCATTTTTGCCACAAAATATAAGGAATTTCTGCATTTTTGCCCCAAAATTAGAAAAATTTCTGCCTTTTTTCCATGAAATAAGTGAAATTTCTGCAATTTTGGCCCAAAAAATTGAAATTTCTGCAATTTTGTCCCAAAATAAAGGAAATTTCTGGAATTTTGCCCCAAAATATGGGGAATTTCTGACTTTTTGCCCTGAAATAAGGAGAATTTCTGTCTTTTTGCCCCAAAATAATGTGAATTTCTGCATTTTCCCTCAAAATTAGGGGAATATGTGCAATTTTGCTTCAAAATACGGGGAATTTTTGCCTTATTGCACCAAAATAAAAGGAATTTCTGCATTTTTGCACCAATATAAGGGGAATTTCTGAAATTTTGCTGCAAAATACGGGGAATTTTTGCCTTATTTCTTGAAATAAAGTGGAATTTCTGCCTTTTTGCCCTGAAATATTTGAAATTTCCGCAATTTTACCCCAAATTAGAGGAATTTCTGTATTCGGCCCCAAAATTAGGAGAATTTCTGCTTTTTGCCCCAAATTAAGGCAAATTTCTGACTTTTTGCCCTGAAATAAGTGAAATTTCTGCAATTTTGCCCCAAAATAAGGGTAATTTCTGCTTTTTTGCCAAAATAAGGGGAATTTCAGCATTTTACCTTCAAATAAGGGGAATTTCTGCCTTTTTGCCACAAAATATGTGGAATTTCTGCCTTATTGTCCCCAAATAAGGAAAATTTCTGCTTTTCTGCCCCAAATAATGGGAATTTCTGCCTTTTTGCCACAAATAAAGGGAATTTCTGCCTTTTTGCCCCAAAATAATGGGAATTTCAGCCTTTTTACCCCAAAATAAGGGGAATTTCTGCCTTTTGCCCAAAATATGGGGAATTTCTGCCTTTTTGTTCCAAAATAAAAAAAATTTCTTCAATTTTGTACCAAAATAAAAGAAATTTCTGCTTTCTGCCCCAAAATAAAAGTAATTTCTGACTTTTTGCCCTGAAATAAATGAAATTTCTGCAATTTTGCCCGAAAATAAGGGAAATTTGTGCCTTTTTGCCCCTAAATGAGGGGAATTTCTGCCTTTTAACCCCAAAATATGGGGAATTTCAGCATTTTACCTCAAAATAAGGGGAATTTCAGCCTTTTTGCACCAAAATATGAGGAATTTCTGCCTTTTTGCCACAAAATAAGAAAAATTTCTGCAATTCCTTACCAAAATAAAAGAAATTTCTAAAATTTTGCCCCAAAATAAGGGAAATTTCTGATTTTTGCCCCGAAATAAGGAGAATTTCTGTATTTTTGCCTCCCCAAAAAAGGAATTTCTGCGTTTTTGCCCAAAAATTAGGGGAGTTTCTGCAATTTTGCTTCAAAGTACAGGGAATTTCTGCCTCTTTTCCCGAAAATAAGGGGTACTTCTGGCTATTTGCCCCAAATAAAGCGAATTTCTGCATTTTTGCCCCAATATTTATGGAATTTCTGCAATTTTGCTTTAAAATACGGGGAATTTCTGACTTTTTCCCAAAATTAAGGGGATTTTCTGCCTTTTTGCCCCCAAACATGGGAAATTTCTGCAATTTTATCCCAAAATAAAAGGAATTTCTGCCTTTATGCCCTAAAATAACGGGAATTTCTGCTTTTTTGCCCTGTAATATGTGAAATGTCTGCAATTTTACCCCAAAATAACGTGAATTTCTGCTTTTTGCCCCAAAATAATGGGAATTTCTGCATTTTTGCCCCAAAATATGAAAAATTTTTGCTTTTTTTCTCTGAAATATTTGAAATTTCTGCAATTTTGCCTTAAAATAAAAGAAATTTCTGCAATTTTTCCCCATAATAAAAAATTTTTTTGCAATTTTGCCCCAAAATAAAGGGGATTTCTGTTTTTTGTCCCCAAATAAGGGAAATTTCTGCAATTTTGCCCTAAAATAAGGAGAATTTCTTCCTTTTGCCCCAAAATATGGAGAATTTCTGCCTTTTTGCTCCAAAACAAAGAAAATTACTGCATGTTTTACGCCAAAATTAGGTGAATTTCTGCAATTTTGCTCCAAAATACGGGGATTTTCTGCCTTTTTCACAGAAAATAAAAGGAATTTATGCCATTTTGCCACAAAATAAGTGAAATTTCTGCAGTTTTACCCCAAAATAAGGGGAATTTCTGCTTTTTTGCCCCAATGTTAGGGGAATTTCTGCAATTTTGCTCCAAAATACGGGGATTTTCTGCCTTTTTCGAAGAAAATAAGGGGAATTTCTGCCATTTTGCCACAAAATAAGTGAAATTTCTGCAGTTTTACCCCAAAATAAGGGGAATTTCTGCCTTTTGCCCCAATATTAGGGGAATTTCTGCAATTTTGCTCCAAAATACATAGAATTTATGCCTTTTTGCCTGAAAATAAAGGGAATATATAACTTTTTGCCATAAAAAGGGAAATTTCTTCATTTTTACCCCACAATAAGGGGATTTTCCGCCTTTTTGACTCAAAATAAGTGCAATTTCTGACTTTTTTCCAAAAATAAATGGAATTTCTGTATTTTTTCCCCAAAATAAGGGGAATTTCGGACTTTTTGCCCTGAAATAAGTTAAATTTCAAAAATTTTTCCTTAAAATAATTGAAATTTCTGCAATTTTGCCCCACAGTAATGGGAATTTCTGTATTTTTGCCCCAAAATAAGGGAAATTTCTGCCTTTTTACCACAAAATAAGGGAAATTTCTGCATTTTTGCCACAAAATATAAGGAATTTCTGCTTTTTGCCCCAAAATAAGAAAAATTTCTGCCTTTTTTCCCTGAAATAAGTGAAATTTCTGCAATTTTGGCGCAAAAAATTGAAATTTCTGCAATTTTGTCCCAAAATAAAGAAAATTTCTGGAATTTTGCCCCAAAATAAGGGGAATTTCTGATTTTTGCCCTGAAATAAGGAGAATTTCTGTCTTTTTGCCCCAAAATAATGTGAATTTCTGCATTTTCCCTCAAAATTAGGGGAATATGTGCAATTTTGCTTCAAAATACGGGGAATTTTTGCCTTATTGAACCAAAATAAAGGAATTTCTGCATTTTTGCACCAATATAAGGGGAATTTCTGAAAATTTGCTCCTAAATACGGGGAATTTTTGCCTTATTGCCAGAAATAAAGTGGAATTTCTGCCTTTTTGCACTGAAATATTTGAAATTTCCGTTATTTTACCCCAGAATAAGGGGAATTTCTGTTTTTGGCCCCAAAATTAGGAGAATTTCTGCTTTTTGCCCCAAATTAAGGCAAATTTTTGATTTTTTGCCCTGAAATAAGTAAAAATTCTGCAATTTTGCTCCAAAATAAGGAGAATTTCTGTCTTTTTGCCCTGAAATATTTGAAATTTCTGCAATTTTACCCCAAAATAAGGGGAATTTCTGTTTTTGGCCCCAAAATTAGGAGATTTCTGATTTTGCCCCAAAATAAGGCAAATTTCTGACTTTTTGCCCCAAAATAACGGGAATTTCAGCCTTTTTACCCCAAAATAAGGGGAATTTCTGCATTTTTGCCTCAAAATATGAAAAATTTTTGCTTTTTTTCTCTGAAATATGTGAAATTTCTGCAATTTTGCCTTAAAATAAAAGAAATTTCTGCAATTTTTGCCCATAATAAAAAAAATTTTTGCAATTTTGCCGCAAAATATAGGGAATTTCTGTTTTTTGTCCCCAAATAAGGGAAATTTGTGCAATTTTGCCCTAAAATAAGGAGAATTTCTTCTTTTTGCCCCAAAATAAGGAGAATTTCTGCCTTTTTACCCCAAAACAAAGAAAATTACTGCATGTTTTACGCCAAAATTAGGTGAATTTCTGCAATTTTGCTCCAAAATACGGGGATTATCTGCCTTTTTCGCAGAAAATAAGGGGAATTTCTGCCATTTTGCCACAAAATAAGTGAAATTTCGGCAGTTTTACTCCAAAATAAGGGGAATTTCTGCCTTTTGCCCCAATATTAGGGGAATTTCTGCAATTTTGCTCCAAAATACAGAGAATTTATGCCTTTTTGCCTGAAAATAAAGGGAATGTATACCTTTTTGCCATAAAAAGGGAAATTTCTTCATTTTTACCCCAAAATAAGGGGATTTTCCGCATTTTTGACTCAAAATAAGTGCAATTTCTGACTTTTTTCCAAAAATAAATGGAATTTCTGTCTTCTTGCCCCAAAATAAGGGGAATTTCCGACTTTTTGCCCTGAAATAAGTTAAATTTCAAAAATTTTTCCTTAAAATAATTGAAATTTCTGCAATTTTGCCCCACAGTAATGGAAATTTCTGTATTTTTGCCCCAAAATAAGGGAAATTTCTGCCTTTTTACCACAAAATAAGGGGAATTTCTGCATTTTTGCCACAAAATATAAGGATTTTCTGCTTTTTGCCCCAAAATAAGAAAAATTTCTGCCTTTTTTTCCTGAAATAAGTGAAATTTCTGCAATTTTGGCCCAAAAAATTGAAATTTCTGCAATTTTGTCCCAAAATAAAGAAAATTTCTGGAATTTTGCCCCAAAATAAGGGGAATTTCTGACTTTTTGCCCTGAAATAAGGAGAATTTCTGTCTTTTTGCCTCAAAATAATGTTAATATCTGAATTTTCCCTCAAAATTAGGGGAATATGTGCAATTTTGCTTCAAAATACGGGGAAATTTTGCCTTATTGAACCAAAATAAAGGAATTTCTGCATTTTTGCACCAATATAAGGGGAATTTCTGAAATTTTGCTCCAAAATACGGGGAATTTTTGCCTTATTGCCAGAAATAATGTGGAATTTCTGCCTTTTTGCCCTGAAATATTTGAAATTTCTGCAATTTTACCCCAAAATAAGGGGAATTTCTGTTTTTGGCCCCAAAATTAGGAGAATTTCTGATTTTGCCCCAAATTAAGGCAAATTTCTGACTTTTTGCCCCAAAATAACGGGAATTTCAGCCTTTTTACCCCAAAATAAGAGGAATTTCTGCATTTTTGCCCCAAAATATGAAAAATTTTTGCTTTTTTTTCTGAAATATGTGAAATTTCTGCAATTTTGCCTTAAAATAAAAGAAATTTCTGCAATTTTTCCCCATAATAAAAAAAATTTTTGCAATTTTGCCGCAAAATAAAGGGAATTTCTGTTTTTTGTCCCCAAATAAGGGAAATTTCTGCAATTTTGCCCTAAAATAAGGAGAATTTCTTCCTTTTGCCCCAAAATAAGGAGAATTTCTGCCTTTTTACCCCAAAACAAAGAAAATTACTGCATGTTTTACGCCAAAATTAGGTGAATTTCTGCAATTTTGCTCCAAAATACGGGGATTATCTGCCTTTTTCGCAGAAAATAAGGGGAATTTCTGCCATTTTGCCACAAAATAAGTGAAATTTCGGCAGTTTTACCCCAAAATAAGGGGAATTTCTGCCTTTTGCCCCAATATTAGGGGAATTTCTGCAATTTTGCTCCAAAATACAGAGAATTTATGCCTTTTTGCCTGAAAATAAAGGGAATGTATACCTTTTTGCCATAAAAAGGGAAATTTCTTCATTTTTACCCCAAAATAATAGGATTTTCCGCCTTTTTGACTCAAAATAAGTGCAATTTCTGACTTTTTTCCAAAAATAAATGGAATTTCTGTCTTCTTGCCCCAAAATAAGGGGAATTTCCGACTTTTTGCCCTGAAATAAGTTAAATTTCAAAAATTTTTCCTTAAAATAATTGAAATTTCTGCAATTTTGCCCCACAGTAATGGAAATTTCTGTATTTTTGCCCCAAAATAAGGGAAATTTCTGCCTTTTTACCACAAAATAAGGGGAATTTCTGCATTTTTGACACAAAATATAAGGAATTTCTGCTTTTTGCCCCAAAATAAGAAAAATTTCTGCCTTTTTTTCCTGAAATAAGTGAAATTTCTGCAATTTTGGCCCAAAAAATTGAAATTTCTGCAATTTTGTCCCAAAATAAAGAAAATTTCTGGAATTTTGCCCCAAAATAAGGGGAATTTCTGACTTTTTGCCCTGAAATAAGGAGAATTTCTGTCTTTTTGCCCCAAAATAATGTTAATATCTGAATTTTCCCTCAAAATTAGGGGAATATGTGCAATTTTGCTTCAAAATACGGGGAATTTTTGCCTTATTGAACCAAAATAAAGGAATTTCTGCATTTTTGCACCAATATAAGGGGAATTTCTGAAATTTTGCTCCAAAATACGGGGAATTTTTGCCTTATTGCCAGAAATAATGTGGAATTTCTGCCTTTTTGCCCTGAAATATTTGAAATTTCTGCAATTTTACCCCAAAATAAGGGGAATTTCTGTTTTTGGCCCCAAAATTAGGAGAATTTCTGATTTTGCCCCAAATTAAGGCAAATTTCTGACTTTTTGCCCCAAAATAACGGGAATTTCAGCCTTTTTACCCCAAAATAAGAGGAATTTCTGCATTTTTGCCCCAAAATATGAAAAATTTTTGCTTTTTTTTCTGAAATATGTGAAATTTCTGCAATTTTGCCTTAAAATAAAAGAAATTTCTGCAATTTTTCCCCATAATAAAAAAAATTTTTGCAATTTTGCCGCAAAATAAAGGGAATTTCTGTTTTTTGTCCCCAAATAAGGGAAATTTCTGCAATTTTGCCCTAAAATAAGGAGAATTTCTTCCTTTTGCCCCAAAATAAGGAGAATTTCTGCCTTTTTACCCCAAAACAAAGAAAATTACTGCATGTTTTACGCCAAAATTAGGTGAATTTCTGCAATTTTGCTCGAAAATACGGGGATTATCTGCCTTTTTCGCAGAAAATAAGGGGAATTTCTGCCATTTTGCCACAAAATAAGTGAAATTTCGGCAGTTTTACCCCAAAATAAGGGGAATTTCTGCCTTTTGCCCCAATATTAGGGGAATTTCTGCAATTTTGCTCCAAAATACAGAGAATTTATGCCTTTTTGCCTGAAAATAAAGGGAATGTATACCTTTTTGCCATAAAAAGGGAAATTTCTTCATTTTTACCCCAAAATAATAGGATTTTCCGCCTTTTTGACTCAAAATAAGTGCAATTTCTGACTTTTTTCCAAAAATAAATGGAATTTCTGTCTTCTTGCCCCAAAATAAGGGGAATTTCTGACTTTTTGCCCTGAAATAAGTTAAATTTCAAAAATTTTTCCTTAAAATAATTGAAATTTGTGCAATTTTGCACCACAGTAATGGGAATTTCTGTATTTTTGCCCCAAAATTAGGGAAATTTCTGCCTTTTTACCACAAAATAAGGGGAATTTCTGCATTTTGCCCCAAATTAAGGCAAATTTTTGACTTTTTGCCCTGAAATAAGTGAAAATTCTGCAATTTTGCTCCAAAATAAGGAGATTTTCTGCATTTTTGCCAAAATAAGGGGAATTTCAACATTTTACCTTCAAATAAGGGGAATTTCCGCATTTTTGCCACAAAATATGAGGAATTTCTGCCTTTTTGCCCCAAAATAATGGGAATTTCAGCCTTTTTACCCCAAAATAAGGGGAATTTCTGCCTTTTGCCCAAAATATGGGGAATTTCTGACATTTTGTTCCAAAATAAGGAAAATTTCTTCAATTTTGTACCAAAATAAAAGAAATTTCTGCTTTCTGCCCCAAAATAAAAGTAATTTCTGACTTTTTGCCCTGAAATAAATGAAATTTCTGAAATTTTGCCCGAAAATAAGAGAAATTTGTGCCTTTTTGCCCCAAAAAGAGGGGAATTTCTGCCTTTTAACCCCAAAATATGAGGAATTTCAGGATTTTACCTCAAAATAATAGGAATTTCAGCCTTTTTGCACCAAAATATGGGGAATTTCTGCCTTTTTGCCACAAAATAAGAAAAATTTCTGCAATTCTGTACCAAAATAAAAGAAATTTCTAAAATTTTGCCCCCAAATAAAGGAAACTTCTGATTTTTGCCCCTAAATAAGGAGAATTTCTGTATTTTTGCCCCCCAAAAAAGGGAATTTCTGCCTTTTTGACCCAAAATTAGGGGAGTTTCTGCAATTTTGCTCCAAAACACGGGGATTTTCTGTTTTATTCGCACAAAATAAGGGGAATTTCTGCCATTTTGCCGCAAAATAAGTGAAATTTCTGCAGTTTTACCCCAAAATGAGGGGAATTTCTGCCTTTTTAAACCAATATTAGGGGAATTTCTGCAATTTTGCTCCAAAATACAGAGAATTTATGCCTTTTTGCCTGAAAATAAAGAGAATGTATAACTTTTTGCCATAAAAAGGGAAATTTTTTCATTTTTACCCCAAAATAAGGGGATTTTCCGCCTTTTTGACTCAAAATAAGTGCAATTTCTGACTTTTTTCCAAAAATAAATGGAATTTCTGTATTTTTTCCCCAAAATAAGGGGAATTTCTGACTTTTTGCCCTGAAATAAGTTAAATTTCAAAAATTTTTCCCCATAATAATTGAAATTTCTGCAATTTTGCCCCAAAATAAGGGAAATTTCTGTATTTTTGCCCCAAAATAAGGGAAATTTCTGCCTTTTTACCTCAAAATAAAGGGAATTTCTGCATTTTTGCCACAAAATATAAGGAATTTCTGCCTTTTTGCCCCAAAATAAGAAAAATTCCTGCCTTTTTCCATGAAATAAGTGAAATTTCTGCAATTTTGGCCCAAAAAAATTGAAATTTCTGAAATTTTGTAACAAAATAAAGGAAATTTCTGGAATTTTGCCCCAAAATAAGGGGAATTTCTGATTTTTTGCCCTGAAATAAGGAGAATTTCTGTCTTTTTGCCCCAAAATAATGTGAATTTCTGCATTTTCCCTCAAAATTAGGGGAATATGTGCAATTTTGCTTCAAAATACGGGGAATTTTTGCCTTATTGAACCAAAATAAAGGAATTTCTGCATTTTTGCACCAATATAAGGGGAATTTCTGAAATTTTGCTCCAAAATACGGGGAATTTTTGCCTTATTGCCAAAAATAAAGTGGAATTTCTGCCTTTTTGCCCTGAAATATTTGAAATTTCTGCAATTTTACCCCAAAATAAGGGGAATTTCTGTTTTTGGCCCCAAAATTAGGAGAATTTCTGATATTACCCCAAATTAAGGCAAATTTCTGACTTTTTGCCCTGAAATAAGTGAAATTTCTGCAATTTTGCACCAAAATAAGGAGAATTTCTGCCTTTTTGCCAAAATAAGGGGAATTTCAGCATTTTACCTTCAAATAAGGGGAATTTCTGACTTTTTGCCACAAAATATGGGGAATTTCTGCATTTTTGACCCAAAATAACGGGAATTTCAGCCTTTTTACCCCAAAATAAGATGAATTTCTGCATTTTTGCCCCAAAATATGAAAATTTTTTGCTTTTTTTCTCTGAAATATGTGAAATTTCTGCAATTTTGCCTTAAAATAAAAGAAATTTCTGCAATTTTTCCCCATAATAAAAAAATTTTTTGCAATTTTGCCGCAAAATAAAGGGAATTTCTGTTTTTTGTCCCCAAATAAGGGAAATTTCTGCAATTTTGCCCTAAAATAAAGAGAATTTCTTCCTTTTGCCCCAAAATAAGGAGAATTTCTGCCTTTTTGCCCCAAAACAAGAAAATTACTGCATGTTTTACGCCAAAATTAGGTGAATTTCTGCAATTTTGCTCCAAAATACGGGGATTTTCTGCCTTTTTCGAAGAAAATAAGGGGAATTTCTGCCATTTTGCCACAAAATAAGTGAAATTTCTGCAGTTTTACCCCAAAATAAGGGGAATTTCTGCCTTTTGCCCCAATATTAGGGGAATTTCTGCAATTTTGCTCCAAAATACAGAGAATTTATGCCTTTTTGCCTGAAAATAAAGGGAATATATACCTTTTTGCCATAAAAAGGGAAATTTCTTCATTTTTACCCCAAAATAAGGGGATTTTCTGCCTTTTTGACTCAAAATAAGTGCAATTTCTGACTTTTTTCCAAAAATAAATGGAATTTCTGTATTTTTGCCCCAAAATAAGGGGAATTTCCGACTTTTTGCCCTGAAATAAGTTAAATTTCAAAAATTTTTCCCCATAATAATTGAAATTTCTGCAATTTTGCCCCAAAATAAGGGAAATTTCTGTATTTTTGCCCCAAAATAAGGGAAATTTCTGCCTTTTTACCTCAAAATAATGGGAATTTCTGCATTTTTGCCACAAAATATAAGGAATTTCTGCCTTTTTGCCCCAAAATAAGAAAAATTCCTGCCTTTTTCCATGAAATAAGTGAAATTTCTGCAATTTTGGCCCAAAAAAATTGAAATTTCTGCAATTTTGTCCCAAAATAAAGGAAATTTCTGGAATTTTGCCCCAAAATAAGGGGAATTTCTGATTTTTTGCCCTGAAATAAGGAGAATTTCTGTCTTTTTGCCCCAAAATAATGTGAATTTCTGCATTTTCCCTCAAAATTAGGGGAATATGTGCAATTTTGCTTCAAAATACGGGGAATTTTTGCCTTATTGAACTAAAATAAAGGAATTTCTGCATTTTTGCACCAATATAAGGGGAATTTCTGAAATTTTGCTCCAAAATACAGGGAATTTTTGCCTTATTGCCAGAAATAAAGTGGAATTTCTGCCTATTTGCCCTGAAATATTTGAAATTTCCGCAATTTTACCCCAGAATAAGGGGAATTTCTGTTTTTGGCCCCAAAATTAGGAGAATTTCTGCTTTTGCCCCAAATCAAGGCAAATTTTTGACTTTTTGCCCTGAAATAAGTAAAAATTCTGCAATTTTGCTCCAAAATAAGGAGAATTTCTGCCTTTTTGCCAAAATAAGGGGAATTTCAGCATTTTACCTTCAAATAAGGGGAATTTCTGCATTTTTGCCACAAAATATGAGGAATTTCTGCCTTTTTGCCCCAAAATAACGGGAATTTCAGCCTTTTTACCCCAAAATAAGGGGAATTTCTGCCTTTTGCCCAAAATATGGGGAATTTCTGACATTTTGTTCCAAAATAAGGAAAATTTCTTCAATTTTGTACCAAAATAAAAGAAATTTCTGCTTTCTGCCCCAAAATAAAAGTAATTTCTGACTTTTTGCCCTGAAATAAATGAAATTTCTGAAATTTTGCCCGAAAATAAGAGAAATTTGTGCCTTTTTGCCCCAAAAAGAGGGGAATTTCTGCCTTTTAACCCCAAAATATGAGGAATTTCAGCATTTTACCTCCAAATAATAGGAATTTCAGCCTTTTTGCACCAAAATATGGGGAATTTCTGCCTTTTTGCCACAAAATAAGAAAAATTTCTGCAATTCTGTACCAAAATAAAAGAAATTTCTAAAATTTTGCCCCCAAATAAAGGAAACTTCTGATTTTTGCCCCTAAATAAGGAGAATTTCTGTATTTTTGCACCCCAAAAAAGGGAATTTCTGCCTTTTTGACCCAAAATTAGGAGAGTTTCTGCAATTTTGCTCTAAAATACGGGGATTTTCTGCCTTTTTCGCAGAAAATATGGGGAATTTCTGCCATTTTGCCGCAAAATAAGTGAAATTTCTGCAGTTTTACCCCAAAATGAGGGGAATATCTGCCTTTTTGCCCCAATATTAGGGGAATTTCTGCAATTTTGCTCCAAAATACAGAGAATTTCTGCCTTTTTGCCCGAAAATAAAGGGAATGTATACCTTTTTGCCATAAAAAGGGAAATTTTTTCATTTTTACCCCAAAATAAGGGGATTTTCCGCCTTTTTGACTCAAAATAAGTGCAATTTCTGACTTTTTTCCAAAAATAAATGGAATTTCTGTATTTTTGCCCCAAAATAAGGGGAATTTCCGACTTTTTGCCCTGAAATAAGTTAAATTTCAAAAATTTTTCCCCAAAATAATTGAAATTTCTGCAATTTTGCCCCAAAATAAGGGAAATTTCTGTATTTTTGCCCCAAAATAAGGGAAATTTCTGCCTTTTTACCTCAAAATAAGGGGAATTTCTGCATTTTTGCCACAAAATATAAGGAATTTCTGCCTTTTTGCCCCAAAATAAGAAAAATTTCTGCCTTTTTTCCATGAAATAAGTGAAATTTCTGCAATTTTGGCCCAAAAAATTGAAATTTCTGCAATTTTGTAACAAAATAAAGGAAATTTCTGGAATTTTGCCCCAAAATATGGGGAATTTCTGACTTTTTGCCCTGAAATAAGGAGAATTTCTGTCTTTATGCCCCAAAATAATGTGAATTTCTGCATTTTCCCTCAAAATTAGGGGAATATGTGCAATTTTGCTTCAAAATACGGGGAATTTTTGCCTTATTGCACCAAAATAAAAGGAATTTCTGCATTTTTGCACCAATATAAGGGGAATTTCTGAAATTTTGCTCCAAAATACGGGGAATTTTTGCCTTATTGCACGAAATAAAGTGGAATTTCTGCCTTTTTGCCCTGAAATATTTGAAATTTCCGCAATTTTACCCCAAATTAGAGGAATTTCTGTTTTTGGCTCCAAAATTAGGAGAATTTCTGCTTTTTGCCCCAAATTAAGGCAAATTTCTGACTTTTTGCTCTGAAATAAGTGAAATTTCTGCAATTTTGCCCCAAAATAAGGGGAATTTCTGCTTTTTTGCCAAAATAAGGGGAATTTCAGCATTTTACCTTCAAATAAGGAGAATTTCTGCCTTTTTGCCACAAAATATGTGGAATTTCTGCCTTATTGCCCCCAAATAAGGAAAATTTTTGCTTTTCTGCCCCAAATAATGGGAATTTCTGCCTTTTTGCCACAAAGTAAAGGGAATTTCTGCCTTTTTGCCCCAAAATAATGGGAATTTCAGCCTTTTTACCCCAAAATAAGGGGAATTTCTGCCCTTTGCCCAAAATATGGGGAATTTCTGCCTTTTTGTTCCAAAATAAGAAAAATTTCTTCAATTTTGTACCAAAATAAAAGAAATTTCTGCTTTCTGCCCCAAAATAAAAGTAATTTCTGACTTTTTGCCCTGAAATAAATGAAATTTCTGCAATTTTGCCCGAAAATAAGGGAAATTTGTGCCTTTTTGCCCCTAAATGAGAGGAATTTCTGCCTTTTAACCCCAAAATATGGGGAATTTCAGCATTTTACCTCAAAATAAGGGGAATTTCAGTCTTTTTGCACCAAAATATGAGGAATTTCTGCCTTTTTGCCACAAAATAAGAAAAATTTCTGCAATTCCTTACCAAAATAAAAGAAATTTCTAAAATTTTGCCCCAAAATAAGGGAAATTTCTGATTTTTGCCCCGAAATAAGGAGAATTTCTGTATTTTTGCCCCCCCAAAAAAGGAATTTCTGCGTTTTTGCCCAAAAATTAGGGGAGTTTCTGCAATTTTGCTTCAAAGTACAGGGAATTTCTGCCTCTTTTCCCGAAACTAAGGGGTACTTCTGGCTATTTGCCCCAAATAAAGCGAATTTCTGCATTTTTGCACCAATATTTAGGGAATTTCTGCAATTTTGCTTTAAAATATGGGGAATTTCTGACTTTTTCCCAAAATTAAGGGGATTTTCTGCCTTTTTGCCCCCAAACATGGGAAATTTCTGCAATTTTATCCAAAAATAAAAGGAATTTCTGCCTTTATGCCCTAAAATAACGGGAATTTCTGCTTTTTTGCCCTGTAATATGTGAAATGTGTGCAATTTTACCCCAAAATAAGGTGAATTTCTGTTTTTGCCCCAAAATAATGGGAATTTCTGCATTTTTGCCCCAAAATATGAAAATTTTTTGCTTTTTTTCTCTGAAATATGTGAAATTTCTGCAATTTTGCCTTAAAATAAAAGAAATTTCTGCAATTTTTCCCCATAATAAAAAAATTTTTTGCAATTTTGCCGCAAAATAAAGGGAATTTCTGTTTTTTGTCCCCAAATAAGGGAAATTTCTGCAATTTTGCCCTAAAATAAAGAGAATTTCTTCCTTTTGCCCCAAAATAAGGAGAATTTCTGCCTTTTTGCCCCAAAACAAGAAAATTACTGCATGTTTTACGCCAAAATTAGGTGAATTTCTGCAATTTTGCTCCAAAATACGGGGATTTTCTGCCTTTTTCGAAGAAAATAAGGGGAATTTCTGCCATTTTGCCACAAAATAAGTGAAATTTCTGCAGTTTTACCCCAAAATAAGGGGAATTTCTGCCTTTTGCCCCAATATTAGGGGAATTTCTGCAATTTTGCTCCAAAATACAGAGAATTTATGCCTTTTTGCCTGAAAATAAAGGGAATATATACCTTTTTGCCATAAAAAGGGAAATTTCTTCATTTTTACCCCAAAATAAGGGGATTTTCTGCCTTTTTGACTCAAAATAAGTGCAATTTCTGACTTTTTTCCAAAAATAAATGGAATTTCTGTATTTTTGCCCCAAAATAAGGGGAATTTCCGACTTTTTGCCCTGAAATAAGTTAAATTTCAAAAATTTTTCCCCATAATAATTGAAATTTCTGCAATTTTGCCCCAAAGTAAGGGGAATTTCTGTATTTTTGCCCCAAAATAAGGGAAATTTCTGCCTTTTTACCTCAAAATAAGGGGAATTTCTGCATTTTTGCCACAAAATATAAGGAATTTCTGCTTTTTGCCCCAAAATAAGAAAAATTTCTGCCTTTTTTCCCTGAAATAAGTGAAATTTCTGCAATTTTGGCCCAAAAAATTAAAATTTCTGCAATTTTGTCCCAAAATAAAGGAAATTTCTGGAATTTTGCCCCAAAATAAGGGGAATTTCTGACTTTTTGCCCTGAAATAAGGAGAATTTCTGTCTTTTTGCCCCAAAATAATGTGAATTTCTGCATTTTCCCTCAAAATTAGGGGAATATGTGCAATTTTGCTTCAAAATACGGGGAATTTTTGCCTTATTGAACCAAAATAAAGGAATTTCTGCATTTTTGCACCAATATAAGGGGAATTTCTGAAATTTTGCTCCAAAATATGGGGAATTTTTGCCTTATTGCCAAAAATAAAGTGGAATTTCTGCCTTTTTGCCCTGAAATATTTGAAATTTCTGCAATTTTACCCCAAAATAAGGGGAATTTCTGTTTTTGGCCCCAAAATTAGGAGAATTTCTGATTTTGCCCCAAATTAAGGCAAATTTCTGACTTTTTGCCCTGAAATAAGTGAAATTTCTGCAATTTTGCACCAAAATAAGGAGAATTTCTGCCTTTTTGCCAAAATAAGGGGAATTTCAGCATTTTACCTTCAAATAAGGGGAATTTCTGACTTTTTGCCAAAAAATATGGGGAATTTCTGCCTTTTTGCCCCAAAATAACGGGAATTTCAGCCTTTTTACCCCAAAATAAGGGGAATTTCTGCATTTTTGCCCCAAAATATGAAAAATTTTTGCTTTTTTTCTCTGAAATATGTGAAATTTCTGCAATTTTGCCTTAAAATAAAAGAAATTTCTGCAATTTTTCCCTATAATAAAAAAATTTTTTGCAATTTTGCCGCAAAATAAAGGGAATTTCTGTTTTTTGTCCCCAAATAAGGGAAATTTCTGCAATTTTGCCCTAAAATAAGGAGAATTTCTTCCTTTTGCCCCAAAATAAGGAGAATTTCTGCCTTTTTGCCCCAAAACAAGAAAATTACTGCATGTTTTACGCCAAAATTAGGTGAATTTCTGCAATTTTGCTCCAAAATACGGGGATTTTCTGCCTTTTTCGAAGAAAATAAGGGTAATTTCTGCCATTTTGCCACAAAATAAGTGAAATTTCTGCAGTTTTACCCCAAAATAAGGGGAATTTCTGCCTTTTGCCCCAATATTAGGGGAATTTCTGCAATTTTGCTCCAAAATACAGAGAATTTATGCCTTTTTGCATGAAAATAAAGGGAATATATACCTTTTTGCCATAAAAAGGGAAATTTCTTCATTTTTACCCCAAAATAAGGGGATTTTCCGCCTTTTTGACTCAAAATAAGTGCAATTTCTGACTTTTTTCCAAAAATAAATGGAATTTCTGTATTTTTTCCCCAAAATAAGGGGAATTCCCAACTTTTTGCCCTGAAATAAGTTAAATTTCAAAAATTTTTCCCCAAAATAATTGAAATTTCTGCAATTTTGCCCCAAAATAAGGGAAATTTTTGTATTTTTGCCCCAAAATAAGAGAAATTTCTGCCTTTTTACCACAAAATAAGGGGAATTTCTGCATTTATGCCACAAAATATAAGGAATTTCTGCTTTTTGCCCCAAAATAAGAAAAATTTCTGCCTTTTTTTCCTGAAATAAGTGAAATTTCTGCAATTTTGGCCCAAAAAATTGAAATTTCTGCAATTTTGTCCCAAAATAAAGAAAATTTCTGGAATTTTGCCCCAAAATAAGGGGAATTTCTGATTTTTGCCCTGAAATAAAGAGAATTTCTGTCTTTTTGCCCCAAAATAATGTGAATTTCTGCATTTTCCCTCAAAATTAGGGGAATATGTGCAATTTTGCTTCAAAATACGGGGAATTTTTGCCTTATTGAACCAAAATAAAGGAATTTCTGCATTTTTGCACCAATATAAGGGGAAATTCTGAAATTTTGCTCCAAAATACGGGGAATTTTTGCTTATTGCCAGAAATAAAGTGGAATTTCTGCCTTTTTGCCCTGAAATATTTGAAATTTCCGCAATTTTACCCCAGAATAAGGGGAATTTCTGTTTTTGGCCCCAAAATTAGGAGAATTTCTGCTTTTTGCCCCAAATTAAGGCAAATTTTTGACTTTTTGCCCTGAAATAAATAAAAATTCTGCAATTTTGCTCCAAAATAAGGAGAATTTCTGCCTTTTTGCCAAAATAAGGGGAATTTCAGCATTTTACCTTCAAATAAGGGGAATTTCCGCATTTTTGCCACAAAATATGAGGAATTTCTGCCTTTTTGCCCCAAAATAACGGGAATTTCAGCCTTTTTACCCCAAAATAAGGGGAATTTCTGCCTTTTGCACAAAATATGGGGAATTTCTGACATTTTGTTCCAAAATAAGGAAAATTTCTTCAATTTTGTACCAAAATAAAAGAAATTTCTGCTTTCTGCCCCAAAATAAAAGTAATTTCTGACTTTTTGCCCTGAAATAAATGAAATTTCTGAAATTTTGCCCGAAAATAAGAGAAATTTGTGCCTTTTTGCCCCCAAAAGAGGGGAATGTCTGCCTTTTAACCCCAAAATATGAGGAATTTCAGCATTTTACCTCAAAATAATAGGAAATTCAGCCTTTTTGCACCAAAATATGGGGAATTTCTGCCTTTTTGCCACAAAATAAGAAAAATTTCTGCAATTCTGTACCAAAATAAAAGAAATTTCTAAAATTTTGCCCCAAATAAAGGAAACTTCTGATTTTTGCCCCTAAATAAGGAGAATTTCTGTATTTTTGCCCCCCAAAAAAGGGAATTTCTGCATTTTTGACCCAAAATTAGGGGAGTTTCTGCAATTTTGCTCTAAAATACGGGGATTTTCTGCCTTTTTCGCAGAAAATAAGGGGAATTTCTGCCATTTTGCCGCAAAATAAGTGAAATTTCTGCAGTTTTACCCCAAAATGAGGGGAATATCTGCCTTTTTGCCCCAATATTAGGGGAATTTCTGCAATTTTGCTCCAAAATACAGAGAATTTCTGCCTTTTTGCCCGAAAATAAAGGGAATGTATACTTTTTTGCCATTAAAAAGGGAAATTTTTTCATTTTTACCCCAAAATAAGGGGATTTTCCGCCTTTTTGACTCAAAATAAGTGCAATTTCTGACTTTTTTCCAAAAATAAATGGAATTTCTGTATTTTTGCCCCAAAATAATGGGAATTTCCGACTTTTTGCCCTGAAATAAGTTAAATTTCAAAAATTTTTCCCCAAAATAATTGAAATTTCTGCAATTTTGCCCCAAAATAAGGGAAATTTCTGTATTTTTGCCACAAAATATAAGGAATTTCTGCCTTTTTGCCCCAAAATAAGAAAAATTTCTGCCTTTTTTCCATGAAATAAGTGAAATTTCTGCAATTTTGGCCCAAAAAATTGAAATTTCTGCAATTTTGTCCCAAAATAAAGGAAATTTCTGGAATTTTGCCCCAAAATATGGGGAATTTCTGACTTTTTGCCCTGAAATAAGGAGAATTTCTGTCTTTTTGCCCCAAAATAATGTGAATTTCTGCATTTTCCCTCAAAATTAGGGGAATATGTGCAATTTTGCTTCAAAATACGGGGAATTTTTGCCTTATTGCACCAAAATAAAAGGAATTTCTGCATTTTTGCACCAATATAAGGGGAATTTCTGAAATTTTGCTCCAAAATACGGGGAATTTTTGCCTTATTGCACGAAATAAAGTGGAATTTCTGCCTTTTTGCCCTGAAATATTTGAAATTTCCGCAATTTTACCCCAAATTAGAGAAATTTCTGTTTTTGGCCCTAAAATTAGGAGAATTTCTGCTTTTTGCCCCAAATTAAGGCAAATTTCTGACTTTTTGCCCTGAAATAAGTGAAATTTCTGCAATTTTGCCCCAAAATAAGGGGAATTTCTGCTTTTTTGCCAAAATAAGGGGAATTTCAGCATTTTACCTTCAAATAAGGAGAATTTCTGTCTTTTTGCCACAAAATATGTGGAATTTCTGCCTTATTGCCCCCAAATAAGGAAAATTTTTGCTTTTCTGCCCCAAATAATGGGAATTTCGGCCTTTTTGCCACAAAGTAAAGGGAATTTCTGCCTTTTTGCCCCAAAATAATGGGAATTTCAGCCTTTTTACCCCAAAATAAGGGGAATTTCTGCCTTTTGCCCAAAATATGGGGAATTTCTGCCTTTTTGTTCCAAAATAAGAAAAATTTCTTCAATTTTGTACCAAAATAAAAGAAACTTCTGCTTTCTGCCCCAAAATAAAAGTAATTTCTGACTTTTTGCCCTGAAATAAATGAAATTTCTGCAATTTTGCCCGAAAATAAGGGAAATTTGTGCCTTTTTGCCCCTAAATGAGGGGAATTTCTGCCTTTTAACCCCAAAATATGGGGAATTTCAGCATTTTACCTCAAAATAAGGGGAATTTCAGTCTTTTTGCACCAAAATATGAGGAATTTCTGCCTTTTTGCCACAAAATAAGAAAAATTTCTGCAATTCCTTACCAAAATAAAAGAAATTTCTAAAATTTTGCCCCAAAATAAGGGAAATTTCTGATTTTTGCCCCGAAATAAGGAGAATTTTTGTATTTTTGCCCCCCCAAAAAAGGAATTTCTGCGTTTTTGCCCAAAAATTAGGGGAGTTTCTGCAATTTTGCTTCAAAGTACAGGGAATTTCTGCCTCTTTTCCCGAAACTAAGGGGTACTTCTGGCTATTTGCCCCAAATAAAGCGAATTTCTGCATTTTTGCACCAATATTTAGGGAATTTCTGCATTTTTGCTTTAAAATATGGGGAATTTCTGACTTTTTCCCAAAATTAAGGGGATTTTCTGACTTTTTGCCCCCAAACATGGGAAATTTCTGCAATTTTATCCCAAAATAAAAGGAATTTCTGCCTTTATGCCCTAAAATAACGGGAATTTCTGCTTTTTTGCCCTGTAATATGTGAAATGTGTGCAATTTTACCCCAAAATAAGGTGAATTTCTGTTTTTGCCCCAAAATAATGGGAATTTCTGCATTTTTGCCCCAAAATATGAAAAATTTTTGCTTTTTTTCTCTGAAATATGTGAAATTTCTGCAATTTTGCCTTAAAATATATGAAATTTCTGCAATTTTTCCCCATAATAAAAAATTTTTTTGCAATTTTGCCCCAAAATAAAGGGGATTTCTGTTTTTTGTCCCCAAATAAGGGAAATTTTTGCAATTTTGCCCTAAAATAAGGGGAATTTCTTCCTTTTGCCCCAAAATAAGGAGAATTTCTGCCTTTTTGCTCCAAAACAAAGAAAATTACTGCATGTTTTACGCCAAAATTAGGTGAATTTCTGCAATTTTGCTGCAAAATACGGGGATTTTCTGCCTTTTTCGCAGAAAATAAAAGGAATTTATGCCATTTTGCCGCAAAATAAGTGAAATTTCTGCAGTTTTACCCCAAAATAAGGGGAATTTCTGCTTTTTTGCCCCAATGTTAGGGGAATTTCTGCAATTTTGCTCCAAAATACAGAGAATTTCTGCCTTTTTGCCAGAAAATAAAAGGAATGTATAACTTTTTGCCATAAAAAGGGAAATTTCTTCATTTTTACCCTAAAATAAGGGGATTTTCCGCCTCTTTGACTCAAAATAAGTGCAATTTCTGACTTTTTTCCAAAAATAAATGGAATTTCTGTCTTTTTGCCCCAAAATAAGGGGAATTTCCGACTTTTTGCCCTGAAATAAGTTAAATTTCAAAAATTTTTCCTTAAAATAATTGAAATTTCTGCAATTTTGCCCCGAAGTAAGGGGAATTTCTGTATTTTTGCCCCAAAATAAGGGAAATTTCTGCCTTTTTACCTCAAAATAAGGGGAATTTCTGCATTTTTGCCACAAAATATAAGGAATTTCTGCTTTTTGCCCCAAAATAAGAAAAATTTCTGCCTTTTTTCCCTGAAATAAGTGAAATTTCTGCAATTTTGGCCCAAAAAATTGAAATTTCTGCAATTTTGTCCCAAAATAAAGAAAATTTCTGGAATTTTGCCCCAAAATAAGGGGAATTTCTGATTTTTGCCCTGAAATAAGGAGAATTTCTGTCTTTTTGCCCCAAAATAATGTAAATTTCTGCATTTTCCCTCAAAATTAGGGGAATATGTTCAATTTTGCTTCAAAATACGGGGAATTTTTGCCTTATTGAACCAAAATAAAGGAATTTCTGCATTTTTGCACCAATATAAGGGGAATTTCTGAAATTTTGCTCCAAAATATGGGGAATTTTTGCCTTATTGCCAAAAATAAAGTGGAATTTCTGCCTTTTTGCCCTGAAATATTTGAAATTTCTGCAATTTTACCCCAAAATAAGGGGAATTTCTGTTTTTGGCCCCAAAATTAGGAGAATTTCTGATTTTGCCCCAAATTAAGGCAAATTTCTGACTTTTTGCCCTGAAATAAGTGAAATTTCTGCAATTTTGCACCAAAATAAGGAGAATTTCTGCCTTTTTGCCAAAATAAGGGGAATTTCAGCATTTTACCTTCAAATAAGGGGAATTTCTGACTTTTTGCCAAAAAATATGGGGAATTTCTGCTTTTGCCCCAAAATAACGGGAATTTCAGCCTTTTTACCCCAAAATAAGGGGAATTTCTGCATTTTTGCCCCAAAATATGAAAAATTTTGGCTTTTTTTCTCTGAAATATGTGAAATTTCTGCAATTTTGCCTTAAAATAAAAGAAATTTCTGCAATTTTTCCCCATAATAAAAAAATTTTTTGCAATTTTGCCGCAAAATAAATGGAATTTCTGTTTTTTGTCCCCAAATAAGGGAAATTTCTGCAATTTTGCCCTAAAATAAGGAGAATTTCTTCCTTTTGCCCCAAAATAAGGAGAATTTCTGCCTTTTTGCCCCAAAACAAGAAAATTACTGCATGTTTTACGCCAAAATTAGGTGAATTTCTGCAATTTTGCTCCAAAATACGGGGATTTTCTGCCTTTTTCGAAGAAAATAAGGGGAATTTCTGCCATTTTGCCACAAAATAAGTGAAATTTCTGCAGTTTTACCCCAAAATAAGGGGAATTTCTGCCTTTTGCCCCAATATTAGGGGAATTTCTGCAATTTTGCTCCAAAATACAGAGAATTTATGCCTTTTTGCATGAAAATAAAGGGAATGTATACCTTTTTGCCATAAAAAGGGAAATTTCTTCATTTTTACCCCAAAATAAGGGGATTTTCCGCCTTTTTGACTCAAAATAAGTGCAATTTCTGACTTTTTTCCAAAAATAAATGGAATTTCTGTCTTCTTGCCCCAAAATAAGGGGAATTTCTGACTTTTTGCCCTGAAATAAGTTAAATTTCAAAAATTTTTCCTTAAAATAATTGAAATTTCTGCAATTTTGCCCCAAAATAAGGGAAATTTCTGTATTATTGCCCCAAAATAAGGGAAATTTCTGCCTTTTTACCACAAAATAAGGGGAATTTCTGCATTTTTGCCACAAAATATAAGGAATTTCTGCTTTTTGCCCCAAAATAAGAAAAATTTCTGCGTTTTTTTCCTGAAATAAGTGAAATTTCTGCAATTTTGGCCCAAAAAATTGAAATTTCTGCAATTTTGTCCCAAAATAAAGAAAATTTCTGGAATTTTGCCCCAAAATAAGGGGAATTTCTGATTTTTGCCCTGAAATAAAGAGAATTTCTGTCTTTTTGCCCCAAAATAATGTGAATTTCTGCATTTTCCCTCAAAATTAGGGGAATATGTGCAATTTTGCTTCAAAATACGGGGAATTTTTGCCGTATTGAACCAAAATAAAGGAATTTCTGCATTTTTGCACCAATATAAGGGGAATTTCTGAAATTTTGCTCCAAAATACGGGGAATTTTTGCTTATTGCCAGAAATAAAGTGGAATTTTTGCCTTATTGCCCTGAAATATTTGAAATTTCCGCAATTTTACCCCAGAATAAGGGGAATTTCTGTTTTTGGCCCCAAAATTAGGAGAATTTCTGCTTTTTGCCCCAAATTAAGGCAAATTTTTGACTTTTTGCCCTGAAATAAGTAAAAATTCTGCAATTTTGCTCCAAAATAAGGAGAATTTCTGCCTTTTTGCCAAAATAAGGGGAATTTCAGCATTTTACCTTCAAATAAGGGGAATTTCCGCATTTTTGCCACAAAATATGAGGAATTTCTGCCTTTCTGCCCCAAAATAATGGGAATTTCAGCCTTTTTACCCCAAAATAAGGGGAATTTCTGCCTTTTGCCCAAAATATGGGGAATTTCTGACATTTTGTTCCAAAATAAGGAAAATTTCTTCAATTTTGTACCAAAATAAAAGAAATTTCTGCTTTCTGCCCCAAAATAAAAGTAATTTCTGACTTTTTGCCCTGAAATAAATGAAATTTCTGAAATTTTGCCCGAAAATAAGAGAAATTTGTGCCTTTTTGCCCCCAAAAAAGGGGAATTTCTGCCTTTTAACCCCAAAATATGAGGAATTTCAGCATTTTACCTCAAAATAATAGGAATTTCAGCCTTTTTGCACCAAAATATGGGGAATTTCTGCCTTTTTGCCACAAGATAAGAAAAATTTCTGCAATTCTGTACCAAAATAAAAGAAATTTCTAAAATTTTTCCCCAAATAAAGGAAACTTCTGATTTTTGCCCCTAAATAAGGAGAATTTCTGTATTTTTGCCCCCCAAAATAGGGAATTTCTGCCTTTTTGACCCAAAATTAGGGGAGTTTCTCCAATTTTGCTCTAAAATACAGCCTTTTTACCCCAAAATAAGGGGAATTTCTGCCTTTTGCACAAAATATGGGGAATTTCTGACATTTTGTTCCAAAATAAGGAAAATTTCTTCAATTTTGTACCAAAATAAAAGAAATTTCTGCTTTCTGCCCCAAAATAAAAGTAATTTCTGACTTTTTGCCCTGAAATAAATGAAATTTCTGAAATTTTGCCCGAAAATAAGAGAAATTTGTGCCTTTTTGCCCCCAAAAGAGGGGAATGTCTGCCTTTTAACCCCAAAATATGAGGAATTTCAGCATTTTACCTCAAAATAATAGGAAATTCAGCCTTTTTGCACCAAAATATGGGGAATTTCTGCCTTTTTGCCACAAAATAAGAAAAATTTCTGCAATTCTGTACCAAAATAAAAGAAATTTCTAAAATTTTGCCCCAAATAAAGGAAACTTCTGATTTTTGCCCCTAAATAAGGAGAATTTCTGTATTTTTGCCCCCCAAAAAAGGGAATTTCTGCATTTTTGACCCAAAATTAGGGGAGTTTCTGCAATTTTGCTCTAAAATACGGGGATTTTCTGCCTTTTTCGCAGAAAATAAGGGGAATTTCTGCCATTTTGCCGCAAAATAAGTGAAATTTCTGCAGTTTTACCCCAAAATGAGGGGAATATCTGCCTTTTTGCCCCAATATTAGGGGAATTTCTGCAATTTTGCTCCAAAATACAGAGAATTTCTGCCTTTTTGCCCGAAAATAAAGGGAATGTATACTTTTTTGCCATTAAAAAGGGAAATTTTTTCATTTTTACCCCAAAATAAGGGGATTTTCCGCCTTTTTGACTCAAAATAAGTGCAATTTCTGACTTTTTTCCAAAAATAAATGGAATTTCTGTATTTTTGCCCCAAAATAATGGGAATTTCCGACTTTTTGCCCTGAAATAAGTTAAATTTCAAAAATTTTTCCCCAAAATAATTGAAATTTCTGCAATTTTGCCCCAAAATAAGGGAAATTTCTGTATTTTTGCCACAAAATAAGGGAAATTTCTGCCTTTTTACCTCAAAATAAGGGGAATTTCTGCATTTTTGCCACAAAATATAAGGAATTTCTGCCTTTTTGCCCCAAAATAAGAAAAATTTCTGCCTTTTTTCCATGAAATAAGTGAAATTTCTGCAATTTTGGCCCAAAAAATTGAAATTTCTGCAATTTTGTCCCAAAATAAAGGAAATTTCTGGAATTTTGCCCCAAAATATGGGGAATTTCTGACTTTTTGCCCTGAAATAAGGAGAATTTCTGTCTTTTTGCCCCAAAATAATGTGAATTTCTGCATTTTCCCTCAAAATTAGGGGAATATGTGCAATTTTGCTTCAAAATACGGGGAATTTTTGCCTTATTGCACCAAAATAAAAGGAATTTCTGCATTTTTGCACCAATATAAGGGGAATTTCTGAAATTTTGCTCCAAAATACGGGGAATTTTTGCCTTATTGCACGAAATAAAGTGGAATTTCTGCCTTTTTGCCCTGAAATATTTGAAATTTCCGCAATTTTACCCCAAATTAGAGAAATTTCTGTTTTTGGCCCTAAAATTAGGAGAATTTCTGCTTTTTGCCCCAAATTAAGGCAAATTTCTGACTTTTTGCCCTGAAATAAGTGAAATTTCTGCAATTTTGCCCCAAAATAAGGGGAATTTCTGCTTTTTTGCCAAAATAAGGGGAATTTCAGCATTTTACCTTCAAATAAGGAGAATTTCTGTCTTTTTGCCACAAAATATGTGGAATTTCTGCCTTATTGCCCCCAAATAAGGAAAATTTTTGCTTTTCTGCCCCAAATAATGGGAATTTCGGCCTTTTTGCCACAAAGTAAAGGGAATTTCTGCCTTTTTGCCCCAAAATAATGGGAATTTCAGCCTTTTTACCCCAAAATAAGGGGAATTTCTGCCTTTTGCCCAAAATATGGGGAATTTCTGCCTTTTTGTTCCAAAATAAGAAAAATTTCTTCAATTTTGTACCAAAATAAAAGAAACTTCTGCTTTCTGCCCCAAAATAAAAGTAATTTCTGACTTTTTGCCCTGAAATAAATGAAATTTCTGCAATTTTGCCCGAAAATAAGGGAAATTTGTGCCTTTTTGCCCCTAAATGAGGGGAATTTCTGCCTTTTAACCCCAAAATATGGGGAATTTCAGCATTTTACCTCAAAATAAGGGGAATTTCAGTCTTTTTGCACCAAAATATGAGGAATTTCTGCCTTTTTGCCACAAAATAAGAAAAATTTCTGCAATTCCTTACCAAAATAAAAGAAATTTCTAAAATTTTGCCCCAAAATAAGGGAAATTTCTGATTTTTGCCCCGAAATAAGGAGAATTTTTGTATTTTTGCCCCCCCAAAAAAGGAATTTCTGCGTTTTTGCCCAAAAATTAGGGGAGTTTCTGCAATTTTGCTTCAAAGTACAGGGAATTTCTGCCTCTTTTCCCGAAACTAAGGGGTACTTCTGGCTATTTGCCCCAAATAAAGCGAATTTCTGCATTTTTGCACCAATATTTAGGGAATTTCTGCATTTTTGCTTTAAAATATGGGGAATTTCTGACTTTTTCCCAAAATTAAGGGGATTTTCTGACTTTTTGCCCCCAAACATGGGAAATTTCTGCAATTTTATCCCAAAATAAAAGGAATTTCTGCCTTTATGCCCTAAAATAACGGGAATTTCTGCTTTTTTGCCCTGTAATATGTGAAATGTGTGCAATTTTACCCCAAAATAAGGTGAATTTCTGTTTTTGCCCCAAAATAATGGGAATTTCTGCATTTTTGCCCCAAAATATGAAAAATTTTTGCTTTTTTTCTCTGAAATATGTGAAATTTCTGCAATTTTGCCTTAAAATATATGAAATTTCTGCAATTTTTCCCCATAATAAAAAATTTTTTTGCAATTTTGCCCCAAAATAAAGGGGATTTCTGTTTTTTGTCCCCAAATAAGGGAAATTTTTGCAATTTTGCCCTAAAATAAGGGGAATTTCTTCCTTTTGCCCCAAAATAAGGAGAATTTCTGCCTTTTTGCTCCAAAACAAAGAAAATTACTGCATGTTTTACGCCAAAATTAGGTGAATTTCTGCAATTTTGCTGCAAAATACGGGGATTTTCTGCCTTTTTCGCAGAAAATAAAAGGAATTTATGCCATTTTGCCGCAAAATAAGTGAAATTTCTGCAGTTTTACCCCAAAATAAGGGGAATTTCTGCTTTTTTGCCCCAATGTTAGGGGAATTTCTGCAATTTTGCTCCAAAATACAGAGAATTTCTGCCTTTTTGCCAGAAAATAAAAGGAATGTATAACTTTTTGCCATAAAAAGGGAAATTTCTTCATTTTTACCCTAAAATAAGGGGATTTTCCGCCTCTTTGACTCAAAATAAGTGCAATTTCTGACTTTTTTCCAAAAATAAATGGAATTTCTGTCTTTTTGCCCCAAAATAAGGGGAATTTCCGACTTTTTGCCCTGAAATAAGTTAAATTTCAAAAATTTTTCCTTAAAATAATTGAAATTTCTGCAATTTTGCCCCGAAGTAAGGGGAATTTCTGTATTTTTGCCCCAAAATAAGGGAAATTTCTGCCTTTTTACCTCAAAATAAGGGGAATTTCTGCATTTTTGCCACAAAATATAAGGAATTTCTGCTTTTTGCCCCAAAATAAGAAAAATTTCTGCCTTTTTTCCCTGAAATAAGTGAAATTTCTGCAATTTTGGCCCAAAAAATTGAAATTTCTGCAATTTTGTCCCAAAATAAAGAAAATTTCTGGAATTTTGCCCCAAAATAAGGGGAATTTCTGATTTTTGCCCTGAAATAAGGAGAATTTCTGTCTTTTTGCCCCAAAATAATGTAAATTTCTGCATTTTCCCTCAAAATTAGGGGAATATGTTCAATTTTGCTTCAAAATACGGGGAATTTTTGCCTTATTGAACCAAAATAAAGGAATTTCTGCATTTTTGCACCAATATAAGGGGAATTTCTGAAATTTTGCTCCAAAATATGGGGAATTTTTGCCTTATTGCCAAAAATAAAGTGGAATTTCTGCCTTTTTGCCCTGAAATATTTGAAATTTCTGCAATTTTACCCCAAAATAAGGGGAATTTCTGTTTTTGGCCCCAAAATTAGGAGAATTTCTGATTTTGCCCCAAATTAAGGCAAATTTCTGACTTTTTGCCCTGAAATAAGTGAAATTTCTGCAATTTTGCACCAAAATAAGGAGAATTTCTGCCTTTTTGCCAAAATAAGGGGAATTTCAGCATTTTACCTTCAAATAAGGGGAATTTCTGACTTTTTGCCAAAAAATATGGGGAATTTCTGCTTTTGCCCCAAAATAACGGGAATTTCAGCCTTTTTACCCCAAAATAAGGGGAATTTCTGCATTTTTGCCCCAAAATATGAAAAATTTTGGCTTTTTTTCTCTGAAATATGTGAAATTTCTGCAATTTTGCCTTAAAATAAAAGAAATTTCTGCAATTTTTCCCCATAATAAAAAAATTTTTTGCAATTTTGCCGCAAAATAAATGGAATTTCTGTTTTTTGTCCCCAAATAAGGGAAATTTCTGCAATTTTGCCCTAAAATAAGGAGAATTTCTTCCTTTTGCCCCAAAATAAGGAGAATTTCTGCCTTTTTGCCCCAAAACAAGAAAATTACTGCATGTTTTACGCCAAAATTAGGTGAATTTCTGCAATTTTGCTCCAAAATACGGGGATTTTCTGCCTTTTTCGAAGAAAATAAGGGGAATTTCTGCCATTTTGCCACAAAATAAGTGAAATTTCTGCAGTTTTACCCCAAAATAAGGGGAATTTCTGCCTTTTGCCCCAATATTAGGGGAATTTCTGCAATTTTGCTCCAAAATACAGAGAATTTATGCCTTTTTGCATGAAAATAAAGGGAATGTATACCTTTTTGCCATAAAAAGGGAAATTTCTTCATTTTTACCCCAAAATAAGGGGATTTTCCGCCTTTTTGACTCAAAATAAGTGCAATTTCTGACTTTTTTCCAAAAATAAATGGAATTTCTGTCTTCTTGCCCCAAAATAAGGGGAATTTCTGACTTTTTGCCCTGAAATAAGTTAAATTTCAAAAATTTTTCCTTAAAATAATTGAAATTTCTGCAATTTTGCCCCAAAATAAGGGAAATTTCTGTATTATTGCCCCAAAATAAGGGAAATTTCTGCCTTTTTACCACAAAATAAGGGGAATTTCTGCATTTTTGCCACAAAATATAAGGAATTTCTGCTTTTTGCCCCAAAATAAGAAAAATTTCTGCGTTTTTTTCCTGAAATAAGTGAAATTTCTGCAATTTTGGCCCAAAAAATTGAAATTTCTGCAATTTTGTCCCAAAATAAAGAAAATTTCTGGAATTTTGCCCCAAAATAAGGGGAATTTCTGATTTTTGCCCTGAAATAAAGAGAATTTCTGTCTTTTTGCCCCAAAATAATGTGAATTTCTGCATTTTCCCTCAAAATTAGGGGAATATGTGCAATTTTGCTTCAAAATACGGGGAATTTTTGCCGTATTGAACCAAAATAAAGGAATTTCTGCATTTTTGCACCAATATAAGGGGAATTTCTGAAATTTTGCTCCAAAATACGGGGAATTTTTGCTTATTGCCAGAAATAAAGTGGAATTTTTGCCTTATTGCCCTGAAATATTTGAAATTTCCGCAATTTTACCCCAGAATAAGGGGAATTTCTGTTTTTGGCCCCAAAATTAGGAGAATTTCTGCTTTTTGCCCCAAATTAAGGCAAATTTTTGACTTTTTGCCCTGAAATAAGTAAAAATTCTGCAATTTTGCTCCAAAATAAGGAGAATTTCTGCCTTTTTGCCAAAATAAGGGGAATTTCAGCATTTTACCTTCAAATAAGGGGAATTTCCGCATTTTTGCCACAAAATATGAGGAATTTCTGCCTTTCTGCCCCAAAATAATGGGAATTTCAGCCTTTTTACCCCAAAATAAGGGGAATTTCTGCCTTTTGCCCAAAATATGGGGAATTTCTGACATTTTGTTCCAAAATAAGGAAAATTTCTTCAATTTTGTACCAAAATAAAAGAAATTTCTGCTTTCTGCCCCAAAATAAAAGTAATTTCTGACTTTTTGCCCTGAAATAAATGAAATTTCTGAAATTTTGCCCGAAAATAAGAGAAATTTGTGCCTTTTTGCCCCCAAAAAAGGGGAATTTCTGCCTTTTAACCCCAAAATATGAGGAATTTCAGCATTTTACCTCAAAATAATAGGAATTTCAGCCTTTTTGCACCAAAATATGGGGAATTTCTGCCTTTTTGCCACAAGATAAGAAAAATTTCTGCAATTCTGTACCAAAATAAAAGAAATTTCTAAAATTTTTCCCCAAATAAAGGAAACTTCTGATTTTTGCCCCTAAATAAGGAGAATTTCTGTATTTTTGCCCCCCAAAATAGGGAATTTCTGCCTTTTTGACCCAAAATTAGGGGAGTTTCTCCAATTTTGCTCTAAAATACGGGGATTTTCTGCGTTTTGCGCTGAAAATAAGGGGAATTTCTGCCATTTTGCCGCAAAATAAGTGAAATTTCTGCAGTTTTACCCCAAAATGAGGGGAATATCTGCCTTTTTGCCCCAATATTAGGGGAATTTCTGCAATTTTGCTCCAAAATACAGAGAATTTCTGCCTTTTTGCCCGAAAATAAAGGGAATGTATACTTTTTTGCCATTAAAAAGGGAAATTTTTTCATTTTTACCCCAAAATAAGGGGATTTTCCGCATTTTTGACTCAAAATAAGTGCAATTTCTGACTTTTTTCCAAAAATAAATGGAATTTCTGTATTTTTGCCCCAAAATAAGGGGAATTTCCGACTTTTTGCCCTGAAATAAGTTAAATTTCAAAAATTTTTCCCCAAAATAATTGAAATTTCTGCAATTTTGCCCCAAAATAAGGGAAATTTCTGTATTTTTGCCCCAAAATAAGGAAATTTCTGCCTTTTTACCTCAAAATAAGGGGAATTTCTGCATTTTTGCCACAAAATGTAAGGAATTTCTGCCTTTTTGCCCCAAAATAAGAAAAATTTCTGCCTTTTTTCCATGAAATAAGTGAAATTTCTGCAATTTTGCCCCAAAATTAGGGAGATTTCTGCAATTTTGCCCCAAAATAAAGGAAATTTCTGAAATTTTGCCCCAAAATAAGAAGAATTTCTGACTTTTTGCCCTGAAATAAGGAGAATTTCTGTCTTTTTGCCCCAAAATAATGTGAATTTCTGCATTTTCCCTCAAAATTAGGGGAATATGTGCAATTTTGCTTCAAAATACGGGGAATTTTTTCCTTATTGCACCAAAATAAAAGGAATTTCTGCATTTTTGCACCAATATAAGGGGAATTTCTGAAATTTTGCTCCAAAATACGGGTAATTTTTGCCTTATTGCCCGAAATAAAGTGGAATTTCTGCTTTTTTGCCCTGAAATATTTGAAATTTCTGCAATTTTCCCAAAATAAGGGGAATTTCTGTTTTTGGCCCTAAAATTAGGAGAATTTCTGCTTTTTGCCCCAAATTAAGGCAAATTTCTGACTTTTTGCCCTGAAATAAGTGACATTTCTGCAATTTTGCCCCAAAATAAGGGGAATTTTTGCCTTTTTGCCAAAATAAGGGGAATTTCAGTATTTACCTTCAAATAAGGGGAATTTCTGCCTTTTTGCCAAAAAATATGGGGAATTTCTGCCTTATTGCCCCCAAATAATGAAAATTTTTGCTTTTCTGCCCCAATTAATGGGAATTTCTGCCTTTTTGCCACAAAGTAAAGGGAATTTCTGCCTTTTTGCCCCAAAATAATGGGAATTTCAGCCTTTTTACCCCAAAATAAGGGGAATTTCTGCCTTTTGCCCAAAATATGGGGAATTTCTGACTTTTTGCCCTGAAATAAGGAGAATTTCTGTCTTTTTGCCCCAAAATAATGTGAATTTCTGCATTTTCCCTCAAAATTAGGGGAATATGTGCAATTTTGCTTCAAAATACGGTGAATTTTTTCCTTATTGCACCAAAATAAAAGGAATTTCTGCATTTTTGCACCAATATAAGGCGAATTTCTGAAATTTTGCTCCAAAATACGGGTAATTTTTGCCTTATTGCCCGAAATAAAGTGGAATTTCTGCTTTTTTGCCCTGAAATATTTGAAATTTCCGCAATTTTCCCCAAAATAAGGGGAATTTCTGTTTTTGGCCCTAAAATTAGGAGAATTTCTGCTTTTTGCCCCAAATTAAGGCAAATTTCTGACTTTTTGCCCTGAAATAAGTGACATTTCTGCAATTTTGCCCCAAAATAAGGGGAATTTTTGCCTTTTTGCCAAAATAAGGGGAATTTCAGTATTTACCTTCAAATAAGGGGAATTTCTGCCTTTTTGCCACAAAATATGGGGAATTTCTGCCTTATTGCCCCCAAATAATGAAAATTTTTGCTTTTCTGCCCCAATTAATGGGAATTTCTGCCTTTTTGCCACAAAGTAAAGGGAATTTCTGCCTTTTTGCCCCAAAATAATGGGAATTTCAGCCTTTTTACCCCAAAATAAGGGGAATTTCTGCCTTTTGCCCAAAATATGGGGAATTTCTGACTTTTTCTTCCAAAATAAGGAAAATTTCTTCAATTTTGTACCAAAATAAAAGAAATTTCTGCTTTCTGCCCCAAAATAAAAGTAATTTCTGACTTTTTTCCCTGAAATAAATGAAATTTCTGCAATTTTGCCCGTAAATAAGGGAAATTTGTGCCTCTTTGCCCCAAAATGAGGGGAATTTCTGCCTTTTAACCCCAAAATATGGGGAATTTCAGCATTTTACCTCAAAATATAGGGAATTTCAGCCTTTTTGCAACAAAATATAAAAATTTCTGCCTTTTTGCCACAAAATAAGAAAAATTTCTGCAATTCTGTACCAAAATGAAAGAAATTTCTAAAATTTTGCCCCAAAATAAGGGAAATTTCTGATTTTTGCCCCGAAATAAGGAGAATTTCTGTATTTTTGTCCCAAAAAAATGGAATTTCTGCCTTTTTGCCCCAAAATTAGGGGAGTTTCTGCAATTTTGCTTCAAAATACAGGGAATTTCTGCCTCTTTTCCCGAAAATAAGGGAAACTTCTGCCGATTTGCCCCAAAAAAAGCGAATTTCTGCATTTTTGCACCAATATTTAGGAAATTTCTGCAATTTTCTTTTAAAATACGGGGAATTTCTGTCTTTTTGCCCAAAATTAAGGGGATTTTCTGCCTTTTTGCCCCCAAACAAGGGAAATTTCTGCAATTTTATCTTAAAATATAAGGAATTTCTGCCTTTATGCCCTCAAATAATGGGAATTTCTGACTTTTTGCCCTGAAATATGTGAAATGTCTGCTATTTTAACCCAGAATAAGGTGAATTTCTGCCTTTTTGCCTCAAAATAATGGGAATTTCTGCTTTTTTGCCCCAAAATATGAAAAATTTTTGCTTTTATTCTCTGAAATATGTGAAATTTCTGCAATTTTGCCTTAAAATAAAAGAAATTTCTGCAATTTTTCCCCATAATAAAGGAATTTGTTGCAATTTTGCCCCAAAATAAAGGGAATTTCTTTTTTTCCCCAAATAAGGGAAATTTCTGCAATTTTGCCCTAAAATAAGGGGAATTTCTGCCTTTTGCCCCAAAATAAGAATTTCTGCCTTTTTCCCCAAAACAAAGAATATTACTGCATGTTTTACGCCAAAATTAGGTGAATTTCTGCAATTTTGCTCCAAAATACGGGGATTTTCTGCCTTTTTCGCAGAAAACAAGGGGAATTATTGCCATTTTGCCGCGAAATAAGTGAAATTTATGCAGTTTTACCCCAAAATAAGGGGGATTTTTGCCTTTTTGCCCTAAAATTAGGGGAATTTCTGCAATTTTGCTCCAAAATACGAGGAATTTCTGGAGTTTTGCCCGAAAATAAAGGGAATGTATACCTTTTTGCCATAAAAAGGGAAATTTCTTCATTTTTACCCCAAAATAAGGGGATTTTCCGCCTTTTTGACTCAAAATAATTGCAATTTCTGACTTTTTTTCAAAAATAAATGGAATTTCTGTCTTTTTGCCCCAAAATCAGGGGAATTTCCGAATTTTTGCCCTGAAATAAGTTAAATTTCAAAAATTTTTCCCAAAAATAATTGAAATTTCTGCAGTATTGCCCCAAAATAAGGGGAATTTCTGTATTTTTGCCCCAAAATAAGGGAAATTTCTGCCTTTTTACCTCAAAATAAGGGGGATTTCTGCCTTTTTTGCCACAAAATATAAAGAATTTCTGCCTTTTTGCCTCAAAATAAGAAAAATGTCTGCCTTTTTTCCCTGAAATAAGTGAAATTTCTGCAATTTTGGCCCAAAAAATTGAAATTTCGGCAATTTTGTCCCAAAATAAGAGAAATTTCTGGAATTTTGCCCCAAAATAAGTGGAATTTCTGAGTTTTGCCCCAAAATAAGGAGAATTTCTGTCTTTTTGCTCCAACATATAAGGAATTTCTGCCTTTTTGCCCCACAATTTTGGGAATATCTGCAATTTTGCTTCAAAATACAGGGAATTTCTGCTTTTTTGCCCGAAAATAAGAGGAATGTATACCTTTTGCCACAAAAAAGGGAAATTTCTTCATTTTTGACCCAAAATAAGAGGAATTTCTGCCTTTTTACGTCAAAATAAGTGAAATTTCTGCCCTTTTACACAAAAATATACGGAATTTCTGTATTTTTACCCCAAAATAAATGCAATTTTTGAATTTTGCCCTGAAATAAGTGAAATTTCTCCTATTTTGCCTCAAAATAAGGGAAATTTCTGCCTTTGTGCCACCAAATAAGGGGAATTTCTGACTTTTTGCCCCAAAATATGGGAAATTTCTGCCTTTTGCCCCCAAATAAGGGGAATTTCAGCCTTTTTACCTCAAAATAAGGTGAATTTCTGCATTTTCGCTACAAAATATTAGGAATTTCTGCCTTTTTGCTCCAAAATAAAAAAATTTCTGCCTTTTTCCCCTGAAATAAGTGAAATATCTGCAATTTTGCCCCTAAATAAGGGGAATTTCTGTCTTTTTGCCTAATAATAAGGGTATCTCTGCCTTTTTGCCCTAAAATTTGGGGAATTTCTGTATTTTTGCCCAAAATAAAGAAATTTTCTGCAATTTTGTACCAAAATAAAAGTAATTTCTGCCTTTTTGCCCCAAAATAAGAGAAATTTCTGTGTTTTTTCCCTGAAATAAGTAAAATTTCTGTAATTTTGCCCCAAAATAATGGAGATTTCTGCAATTTTTCCCCAAAATAATGGACATTTCTGGAATTTTGCCCCAAAATAAGAAGAATTTCTGACTTTTTGCCCTGAAATAAGGAGAATTTCTGTCTTTTTGCCCCAAAATAATGTGAATTTCTGCATTTTCCCTCAAAATTAGGGGAATATGTGCAATTTTGCTTAAAAATACGGGGAATTTCTGCCTTATTGCACCAAAATAATGGGAATTACTGCATTTTTGCACCAATATAAGGGGAATTTCTGAAATTTTGCTCCAAATAGGGGAATTTTCTGCCTTATTGCCAGAAATAATGTGGAATTTCTGCCTTTTTGCCCTGAAATATTTGAAATTTCTGCAATTTTACCCCAAAATAAGGGGAATTTCTGTTTTTGGCCCAAAAATTAGGAGAATTTTTGCTTTTTGCCCCAAAATAAGACAAATTTCTTACTTTTTGCCCTGAAATAAGTGAAATTTCTGCAATTTTGCCCCTAAATAATGGGAATTTCTGCCTTTTTGCCAAAATAAGGGGTATTTCAGCATTTTACCTCCAAATATGGAGAATTTCTGCCTTTTTGCCACAAAATATGGGGAATTTCTGCCTTATTGCCCCCAAATAAGGAAAATTTTTGCATTTCTGCCCCAATTAATGGGAATTTCTGCCTTTTTGCCACAAAGTAAAGGGAATTTCTGCCATTTTGCTCCAAAATAACGGGAATTTCAGCCTTTTTAAAACAAAATAAGGGGAATTTCTGCCTTTTTGCCCCCAAATAACATGAATTTCTGCCTTTTTGCCCTGAAATATGTGAAATGTCTGCAATTTTACCCCAAAATAAGGTGAATTTATGCCTTTTTGCCCCAAAATAATGGGAATTTCTGCATTTTTGCCCCAAAATAAGAAAAATTTTTGCTTTTTTTCTCTGAAATAAGTGAAATTTCTGCAATTTTGCCTTAAAATAAAAGAAATTTTTGCAATTTTTCTTCAAAATAATTGAAATTTCTGCAATTTTGCCCCAAAATAAGGGGAATTTCTGTATTTTTGCCAAAAAATAAGGGAAATTTCTGCCTTTTATCCCCAAATAAGGTGAATTTCAGCCTTTTTAACTAAAAATAAGTTGTAATTTCTGCATTTTTGCTCCAAAATGAGGAAAATTTCTGCCTTTCTTGGCTGAAATAAGTGAAATTTCTGCAATTTTGCCCCAAAATAAGTGATATTTCTGAAATTTTGCCCCAAAATAAGGGAAATTTCTGGAATTTTGCCTCAAAATAAGTGGAATTTCTGAGTTTTGCCCCAAAATAAGGAGAATTTCTGTCTTTTTCCCTCAACAAATAGGGAATTTCTGCTTTTGCCCCACAACTAGAGGATTTTCTGCAATTTTGCTCCAAAATACAAAGAATTTCTGCATTTTTCCCAAAAATAAAGGGAATGTATACATTTTGCCACAAAAAAGGGAAATTTCTTCATTTTTGCCCCAAAATAAGAGGAATTTATGCCTTTTTACCTCAAAATAAGTGAAATTTCTGCCATTTTACCCAAAAATAAACGGAATTTCTGTCTTTTTGCCCAAAAAGAAAAGGAATTTTTTAATTATGCCATGAAATTAGTGAAATTTCTGCAATTTTGCCCTAAAATAAAAGAAATTTCTGCCTTTGTGCCACAAAATAAAGGGAATTTCTGTCTTTTTGCCCCAAAATAGGGAAAATTTCTGCCTTTTTGCCCGTAAATGAGGGGAATTTCAGCCTTTTTACCACAAAATAAGTGAAATTTCTGCAATTTTGCCCCAAAATAAGAAAAATTTCTGGAATTTTGCCCCAAAATAAGTGAAATTTCTGCAATTTTGCCCCAAAATAAGAAAAATTTCTGGAATGTTGCCCCAAAATAAGTGGAATTTCTGAGTTTTGCACCAAAATAAAAAGAATTTCTGTCTTTTTGCCCCAACAAATAGGGAATTTCTGCCTTTTTGCCCCACAACTAGGGGAATTTCTGCAATTTTGCTCCAAAATACGGGGAATTTCTGCTTTTTTTCCCGAAAATAAGGGGAATGTATACCTTTTGTCACAAAAAAGGGAAATTTCTTAATTTTTGCCCCAAAATAAGAGGAATTTTTGCCTTTTACCTCAAAATAGGTGAAATTTCTGCCTTTTTACCCAAAAAGAAACGGAATTTCTTTCTTTGTGCCCCAAAATAAAAGGAATTTTTGAATTATGCCCTGAAATAAGTGAAATTTCTGCAATTTTGCCCCAAAATAAGGGAAATTTCTGCCTTTTTGCCACAAAATAAGGGGAATTTCTGCAATTTTGCTACAAAATACGGAGAATTTCTGCCTTTTTGCCCGAAAATAAAGAGAATGTATACCTTTTTGCCATAAAAAGGGAAATTTCTTCATTTTTACCCCAAAATAAGGAGATTTTCTGCCTTTTTGACTCAAAATAAGTGCAATTTCTGACTTTTTTTCCAAAAATAAATGGAATTTCTGTCGTTTTGCCCCAAAATAAAAGGAATATCTGACTTTTTGCCCTGAAATAAATTAAATTTCAAAAATTTTTTCCCAAAATAATTAAAATTTCAGCAGTTTTGCCCTAAATTAAGGGGAATTTCTGCCTTTTGCCCCAAAATAAGGAGAATTTCTGCCTTTTTTGCCCCAAACAAAGAAGATTACTGCATGTTTTACGCCAAAATTAGGTGAATTTCTGCAATTTTGCTCCAAAATACGGGGATTTTCTGCCTTTTTTACAGAAAATAAGGGGATTTTCTGCCATTTTGCCGCGAAATAAGTGAAATTTCTGCAGTTTTACCCCAAAATAAGAAGAATTTCTGCCTTTTTGCACCAAAATTAGGGAAATTTTTGCAATTTTGCTCTAAAATACGGGGAATTTCTGCCTTTTTGCCCCAAAATTAGGGGAATTTTTGCAATTTTGCTCTAAAATACGGGGAATTTCTGCCTTTTTGCCCGAAAATAAAGGGAATGTTTACCTTTTGCCACAAAAAAGGAAAATTTCTTCATTTTTGCCCCAAAATAAGAGGAATTTTTGCATTTTTACGTCAAAATAAGTGAAATTTCTGCCTTTTTACTCAAAAATATACGGAATTTCTGTATTTTTGCCCCAAAATAAATGCAATTTTTGAATTTTGCCCTGAAATAAGTGAAATTTCTCCAATTATGCCTCAAAATAAGGGAAATTTCTGCCTTTGTGCCACAAAATAAGGGGAATTTCTGACTTTTTGCCCCAAAATAGGGGAAATTTCTGCCTTTTTGCCTCCAAATAAGGAGAATTTCAGCCTTTTTACCTCAAAATAAGGTGAATTTCTGCATTTTCGCCACAAAATATTAGGAATTTCTGCTATTTTGCTCCAAACTAAAAAAATTTCTGCCTTTTTTCCCTGAAATAAGTGAAATATCTGTTATTTTGCCCCTAAATAAGGGGAATTTCTGTCTTTTTGCCTAATAATAAGGGAAATCTCTGCATTTTTGCCCTAAAATATGGGGAATTTCTGTATTTTTGCCCCAAAATAAAGAAATTTTCTGCAATTTTGTACCAAAATAAAAGTAATTTCTGCCTTTTTGCCCCAAAATAAGAGAAATTTTGCGTTTTTTCCCTGAAATAAGTGAAATTTCTGTAATTTTGCCCCAAAATAAGGGAGATTTCTGCAATTATGCCCCAAAATAATGGACATTTCTGGAATTTTGCCCCAAAATAAGAAGAATTTCTGACTTTTTGCCCTGAAATAAGGAGAATTTCTGTCTTTTTGCCCCAAAATAATGTGAATTTCTGCATTTCCCTCAAAATTAGGGGAATATGTGCAATTTTGCTTCAAAATACGGGGAATATTTTTTTTATTGCACCAAAATAAAAGGAATTTCTGCATTTTTGCACCAATATAAGGGGAATTTCTGAAATTTTGCTCCAAAATACGGGGAATTTTTGCCTTATTGCCGGAAATAAAGTGGAATTTCTGCCTTTTTGCCCTGAAATATTTTAAATTTCCGCAATTTTACCCCAAAATAAGGGGAATCTCTGATTTGGGCCCAAAAATTAGGAGAATTTCTGCTTTTTGCCCCAAATTAAGGCAAATTTCTGACTTTTTGCCCTGAAATAAGTGAAATTTCTGCAATTTTGCCCCAAAATAAGGGGAATTTCATCATTTTCCCTTCAAATAAGGGGAATTTCTGCCTTTTTGCCACAAAATATGGGGAATTTCTGCCTTATTGCCCCCAAATAAGGAAAATTTTTGCTTTTCTGCCCCAATAATTGGAATTTCTGCCTTTTTGCCACAAAGTAAAGGGAATTTCTGCCTTTTTGCCCCAAATTAACGGGAATTTCAGCCTTTTTACCCCAAAATAAGGGGAATTTCTGCCTTTTGCCCAAAATATGGGGAATTTCTGACTTTTTGTTCCAAAATAAGGAAAATTTCTTCAATTTTGTACCAAAATAAAAGAAATTTCTGCTTTTTGCCCCAAAATAACAGTAATTTCTGACTATTTGCCCTGAAATAAATGAAATTTCTGCAATTTTGCCCGAAAAAAATGGAAATTTGTACCTTTTTGCCCCACAATGAGGGGAATTTCTGCCTTTTAACCCCAAAATATGGGGAATTTCAGCATTTTACCTCAAAATAAGGGGAATTTCAGCCTTTTTGCACAAAAATTTGAAGAATTTCTGCCTTTTTGACACAAAATAAGAAAAATTTCTGCAATTCTGTACCAAAATAAAAGAAATTTCTAAAATTTTGCCACAAAATAAGGGAAATTTCTGATTTTTGCCCCGAAATAAGGAGAATTTCTGTTTTTTTGCCCCCCAAAAAATGGAATTTCTGCCTTTTTGCCCCAAAATTAGGGGAGTTTCTGCAATTTTGCTTCAAAATACAGGGAATTTCTGCCTCTTTTCCCGAAAATAAGGGGAACTTCTGCCGATTTGCCCCAAATAAAGGGAATTTCTGCATTTTTGCCCCAATATTTAGGGAATTTCTGCAATTTTGTCCCAAAATAAGAGAAATTTCTTAAATTTTGCCCCAAAATAAGTGGAATTTCTGAGTTTTGCCCCAAAATAAAGAGAATTTCTGTCTTTTTGCCCCAACATATAGGGAATTTCTTTTTTTTGCCCCACAATTAGGGGAATTTCTGCAATTTTGCTCCAAAATACGGGGAATTTCTGTTTTTTTGCCCGAAAATAAGGGGAATGTTTACCTTTTGCCACAAAAAAGGAAAATTTCTTCATTTTTGCCCCAAAATAAGAAGAATTTCTGCCTTTTTACGTCAAAATAAGTGAAATTTCTGCCTTTTTACTCAAAAATATACGGAATTTCTGTATTTTTGCCCCAAAATAAATGCAATTTTTGAATTTTGCCCTGAAATAAGTGAAATTTCTCCAATTATGCCTCAAAATAAGGGAAATTTCTGCCTTTGTGCCACAAAATAAGGGGAATTTCTGACTTTTTGCCCCAAAATAGGGGAAATTTCTGCCTTTTTGCCTCCAAATAAGGAGAATTTCAGCCTTTTTACCTCAAAATAAGGTGAATTTCTGCATTTTCGCCACAAAATATTAGGAATTTCTGCTATTTTGCTCCAAACTAAAAAAATTTCTGCCTTTTTTCCCTGAAATAAGTGAAATATCTGTTATTTTGCCCCTAAATAAGGGGAATTTCTGTCTTTTTGCCTAATAATAAGGGGAATCTCTGCATTTTTGCCCTAAAATATGGGGAATTTCTGTATTTTTGCCCCAAAATAAAGAAATTTTCTGCAATTTTGTACCAAAATAAAAGTAATTTCTGCCTTTTTGCCCCAAAATAAGAGAAATTTTGCGTTTTTTCCCTGAAATAAGTGAAATTTCTGTAATTTTGCCCCAAAATAAGGGAGATTTCTGCAATTTTGCCCCATAATAATGGACATTTCTGGAATTTTGCCCGAAAATACGAAGAATTTCTGACTTTTTGCCCTGAAATAAGGAGAATTTCTGTCTTTTTGCCCCAAAATAATGTGAATTTCTGCATTTTCCCTCAAAATTAGGGGAATATGTGCAATTTTGCTTCAAAATACGGGGAATTTTTTTTTTTATTGCACCAAAATAAAAAGAATTTCTGCATTTTTGCACCAATATAAGGGGAATTTCTGAAATTTTGCTCCAAAATACGGGGAATTTTTGCCTTATTGCCGGAAATAAAGTGGAATTTCTGCCTTTTTGCCCTGAAATATTTTAAATTTCCGCAATTTTACCCCAAAATAAGGGGAATCTCTGTTTTGGGCCCCAAAATTAGGAGAATTTCTGCTTTTTGCCCCAAATTAAGGCAAATTTCTGACTTTTTGCCCTGAAATAAGTGAAATTTCTGCAATTTTGCCCCAAAATAAGGGGAATTTCATCATTTTCCCTTCAAATAAGGGGAATTTCTGCCTTTTTGCCACAAAATATGGGGAATTTCTGCCTTATTGCCCCCAAATAAGGAAAATTTTTGCTTTTCTGCCCCAATAATTGGAATTTCTGCCTTTTTGCCACAAAGTAAAGGGAATTTCTGCCTTTTTGCCCCAAATTAATGGGAATTTCAGCCTTTTTACCCCAAAATAAGGGGAATTTCTGCCTTTTGCACAAAATATGAAGAATTTCTGCCTTTTTGACACAAAATAAGAAAAATTTCTGCAATTCTGTACCAAAATAAAAGAAATTTCTAAAATTTTGCCCCAAAATAAGGGAAATTTCTGATTTTTGCCCCGAAATAAGGAGAATTTCTGTTTTTTTGCCCCCCAAAAAAGGGAATTTCTGCCTTTTTGCCCCCAAATTAGGGGAGTTTCTGCAATTTTGCTTCAAAATACAGGGAATTTCTGCCTCTTTTCCCGAAAATAAGGGGAACTTCTGCCGATTTGCCCCAAATAAAGGGAATTTCTGCATTTTTGCCCCAATATTTAGGGAATTTCTGCAATTTTGCTTTAAAATACGGGGAATTTCTGCCTTTTTGCCCAAAATTAAGGGGATTTTCTTCCTTTTTGCCCCCAAACAATGGAAATTTCTGCAATTTTATCCCAAAATAAAAGGAATTTCTGCCTTTATGCCCTCAAATAACGGGAATTTCTGCCTTTTTGCCCTGAAATATGTGAAACGTCTGCAATTTTACCCCAAAATGAGGTGAATTTCTACCTTTTTGCCCAAAAATAATGGGAATTTCTGCCTTCTTGCCCCAAAATATGAAAAATTTTTGCTTTTTTTCTATGAAATATGTGAAATTTCTGAAATTTTGCCTTATAATAAAAGAAATTGCTGCAATATTTCCCCATAATAAAGGATTTTTTTGCAATTTTGCCCCAAAATAAAGGGAATTTCTGTTTTTTGTCCCCAAATAAGGGAAATTTCTGCAATTTTGCCCTAAATTAAGGGGAATTTTTGCCTTTTGCCCCAAAATAAGGAGAATTTCTGCCTTTTTTGGCCCAAAACAAAGAAGATTACTGCATGTTTTACGCCAAAACTAGGTGAATTTCTGCAATTTTGCTCCAAAATACAGGGATTTTCTGCATTTTTCACAGAAAATAAGGGGATTTTCTGCCATTTTGCCGCGAAATAAGTGAAATTTCTGCAGTATTACCCCAAAAAAGGGGAATTTCTGCCTTTTTGCCCCAAAAGTAGGGGATTTTTTGCAATTTTGCTCTAAAATACGGGGAATTTCTGCCTTTTTGCCCGAAAATAAAGGGAATGTATACCTTTTTGCCATAAAAAGGGAAATTTCTTCATTTTTACCCCCAAATAAAATGATTTTCCGCCTTTTTGACTCAAAATAAGTGCAATTTCTGACTTTTTTCCAAAAATAAATGGAATTTCTGTCTTTTTGCCCCAAAATAAGGGGAATTTCTGACTTTTTGCCCTGAAATAAGTTAAATTTCAAAAAATTCTCCCCAAAATAATTGAAATTTCTGCAGTTTTGCCCCAAAATAAGGGGAATTTCTGTATTTTTGCCCCAAAATAAGGGAAATTTCTGCCTTTTAACCTCTAATAAGGGGAATTTCTGCATTTTTTGCCACAAAATATAAGGAATTTCTGCCTTTTTGCCCCACAATAAGAAAAATTTCTGCCTTTTTTCCCTAAAATAAGTGAAATTTCTGCAATTTTGGCCCAAAAAATTGAAATTTCTGCAATTTTGTCTCAAAATAAGAGAAATTTCTTAAATTTTGCCCCAAAATAAGTGGAATTTCTGAGTTTTGCCCCAAAATAAAGAGAATTTCTGTCTTTTTGCCCCAACATATAGGGAATTTTTGCCTTTTTGCCCCACAATTAGGAGAAATTCTGCAATTTTGCTCCAAAATACGGGGAATTTCTGTTTTTTTGCCCGAAAATAAGGGGAATGTTTACCTTTTGCCACAAAAAAGGAAAATTTCTTCATTTTTGCCCCAAAATAAGAGGATTTTCTGCCTTTTTACGTCAAAATAAGTGAAATTTCTGCCTTTTTACTCAAAAATATACGGAATTTCTGTATTTTTACCCCAAAATAAATGCAATTTTTGAATTTTGCCCTGAAATAAGTGAAATTTCTTCAATTATGCCTCAAAATAAGGGAAATTTCTGCCTTTGTGCCACAAAATAAGGGGAATTTCTGACTTTTTGCCCCAAAATAGGGGAAATTTCTGCCTTTTTGCCTCCAAATAAGGAGAATTTCAGCCTTTTTACCTCAAAATAAGGTGAATTTCTGCATTTTCGCCACAAAATATTAGGAATTTCTGCTATTTTGCTCCAAACTAAAAAAATTTCTGCCTTTTTTCCCTGGAATAAGTGAAATATCTGTTATTTTGCCCCTAAATAAGGGGAATTTCTGTCTTTTTGCCTAATAATAAGGGAAATCTCTGCATTTTTGCCCTAAAATATGGGGAATTTCTGTATTTTTGCCCCAAAATAAAGAAATTTTCTGCAATTTTGTACCAAAATAAAAGTAATTTCTGCCTTTTTGCCCCAAAATAAGAGAAATTTCTGCGTTTTTTCCCTGAAATAAGTGAAATTTCTGTAATTTTGCCCCAAAATAAGGGAGATTTCTGCAATTTTGCCCCATAATAATGGACATTTCTGGAATTTTGCCCCAAAATAAGAAGAATTTCTGACTTTTTGCCCTGAAATAAGGAGAATTTCTGTCTTTTTGCCCCAAAATAATGTGAATTTCTGCATTTTCCCTCAAAATTAGGGGAATAAGTGCAATTTTGCTTCAAAATACGGGGAATTTTTTTTTATTGCACCAAAATAAAAGGAATTTCTGCATTTTTGCACCAATATAAGGGGAATTTCTGAAATTTTGCTCCAAAATACGGGGAATTTTTGCCTTATTGCCGGAAATAAAGTGGAATTTCTGCCTTTTTGCCCTGAAATATTTTAAATTTCCGCAATTTTACCACAAAATAAGGGGAATCTCTGTTTTGGGCCCCAAAATTAGGAGAATTTCTGCTTTTTGCCCCATATTAAGGCAAATTTCTGACTTTTTGCCCTGAAATAAGTGAAATTTCTGCAATTTTGCCCCAAAATAAGGGGAATTTCATCATTTTCCCTTCAAATAAGGGGAATTTCTGCCTTTTTGCCACAAAATATGGGGAATTTCTGCCTTATTGCCCCCAAATAAGGAAAATTTTTGCTTTTCTGCCCCAATAATTGGAATTTCTGCCTTTTTGCCACAAAGTAAAGGGAATTTCTGCCTTTTTGCCTCAAATTAACGGGAATTTCAGCCTTTTTACCCCAAAATAAGGGGAATTTCTGCCTTTTGCCCAAAATATGGGGAATTTCTGACTTTTTCTTCCAAAATAAAGAAAATTTCTTCAATTTTGTACCAAAATAAAAGAAATTTCTGCTTTTTGCCCCAAAATAACAATAATTTCTGACTATTTGCCCTGAAATAAATGAAATTTCTGCAATTTTGCCCGAAAATAATGGAAATTTGTGCCTCTTTGCCCCAAAATGAGCGGAATTTCTGCCTTTTAACCCCAAAATATGGGGAATTTCAGCATTTTACCTCAAAATAAGGGGAATTTCAGCCTTTTTGCACCAAAATATGAAGAATTTCTGCCTTTTTGACACAAAATAAGAAAAATTGCTGCAATTCTGTACCAAAATAAAAGAAATTTCTAAAATTTTGCCCCAAAATAAGGGAAATTTCTGATATTTGCCCCGAAATAAGGAGAATTTCTGTTTTTTTTGCCCCCCAAAAAAGGGAATTTCTGCCTTTTTGCCCCAAAATTAGGGGAGTTTCTGCAATTTTGCTTCAAAATACAGGGAATTTCTGCCTCTTTTCCCGAAAATAAGGGGAACTTCTGCCGATTTGCCCCAAATAAAGGGAATTTCTG